>NC_142514.1:163327500-163627500 GCF_057876585.1 Rhinolophus sinicus
GTAAAATGTACAAGATACACACTGAAACGAAAGGTGCAAATAAACATTTTTTTAAACATATTTGTTAATCTAACCTGTTTTAAGGGAAGATGTTATTTTTTGTAAGAAATATGCTTAGAATTTTCATGCGGACCCTTTTAGGAGTATAAAACACTACCCAAGACTTCAAATAACCAAATACCCATGGTCATAAGAAGAACAATTGCTCTTAAATTCCATGACATTTTAGCTTTCCTATTTGCGAGCATCACTGTCTCATAACAACACAAATTGTTTCATTCTTATTTTAGATAACATTTTACTTTTTCTCTCAGCCAGAAAATGTGTTTGTAAATAAAGGTGTTGTTTTTTTTAATCTAGTCTTGCTTCCAGCTCTAAATAATATAAAGTAAAATGACATGTGGGTCACTATTGTTACGTGGCAATGAATGGTTGGCCAAAGAAACTGAGGAAGAGAATCTTCCTGAGAAAAAGCAAATGGTTTGTCATCAAATCCTATAAATATGATCATTATTTGAGGTTTTTAGCCCCAAATTTAGCAATCATATAAGGCTCAAATCCTGGGAATGTTTAGCATAAAAGATATAAATAATTTTTCTACCTTTTAAAAGTTTCATAAGTTACTAACGAAATATATATTAATTCAATCCTTGTGATCAGATAGCATACACCTACATATGTGTTCATTATCTTGTGATGGAAAATATTATAATCATGATTTTTAACTTTTTTTCTTTGAAAATTTTTATTTCAGAAATCGATTTAGTTTTACAGAAACCTTGCAAAGAGAGTTCCCATGTACTCCAAACTCAGTTTCCTCTCTTATTAAATTACTTCTTACATTGGTGTGGTACACTTGTTACAAGTAACGAACAAGTACCGATATATTATCATTAACTAAAGTCCATAGTTTATTCAGATTTCCTTTGTTTTAACCTAATGTCATTTTTCTGTTCCGGGATCCCATCAAAGTTACCATATTATATTTAGTCATTATGCCTTCTTAGAGTTCCTTCTTAGAGTTCCTCTTAGAGATAATTTCTCAAAAAAACCTTTTTGTGTTTTTCATGATCTTGAAAGTTTTAAGGGTACTAGTCAGGTATTTTTGTAGAATGTCCCTCAGTTGGAATTCATGTGCTTCAGTTCTCTCATGATTAGATCAGGGTCATCGGTTTGGGAAAGGAATGTAAAGTACTATTCATATCACATCATATCAAGGGTACGTACTATCAACATGGCTTATCACTATTGACACCAGTTTTGTTCACTGGCTGAAGTAGTGTTTGTCAGGGTTTCACACTGTAAAGTTCCTCTTTTTCCCTTTCCATATTGTGCTCTTTGAAAGGAAGCCACTCGCACAGCCTACACTAAAGGAGTGTGGAGTTATGCTCCATGTCATCGAGGAAGATGTGTCTACATAAATTATTTGGAAGTTTTCAGCATAGAATATTTGTCTATTCTCCCCCATTTATGTATTCATTTGATCATTTTTATATCAGTATAGACTCATGAATATTTATTTTATAGTCTGGGTTATACTCTAAAACTATTTTGTTGCTCAAATTATTCCAGCTTTGGCTACTGGGAGCTCTTTCAGTGAGCTCCTATGTTCCTTTGATGCCCCCGCCCCCCACTGTTGTGTGTGTTTTTCAGCAGTTTCTGATATTTGGGCAATCTAAGATACTGCAGGTTTATCTCAGTCCTAGAATCTGCCACTTCTCCAAGGATCCCTGGTTTGTTTTATTGAATAATGGAATTAGAAACCAAGATCTGAAGACTGAAGAGTGTTACTATTTTTAGGCTGTCTCTGCTGACAGAGCAAGGAAATATATGTGCATTTACTAAACCATTTATAAACATATATCTATAAATATTTCTATATGTAATCATCTGTATCTATATTAGGCTAAACATGTGTTCATATACTAATGTCTCCAAACTCTAATCCATCACCACATGGATCATTGGCAATGGATTAGATTTTGCTTGTCTGTAACCTCCCACTCCAACAGTAAGAAATCTGATTCCCACTATCTGCCATTTATTTACTTAATTATTCTATTCTAATATACATATAGTGTTTTCAGAATTGTTATCCCAGACCCCTGGGGAAAACAACTTTATCAGTAAGCTATGTGTCTATATGCAATTCCTTTTGCGTTTAGTTTTATGAACTTCACTCATTTCCAGTTACTTAGATCAGCATCTTCTCTTCCCACCCCCCTCAGTGAGGTTGTTCCATACACTTGTAATACAGGTGATTCTTTTGTCTGCATTACATCCCAGAATCCCCAACCTCCTATTGTTTTTTAATTTGCAAACATGAAGCTACACTCCTTCTGTTGTAAAGTTCTATGGGTGCTTATATCAAATTTAGCATCCAATTTATTTTTGTATTTCAATTTATTTCATAGCATTGAAATGACTCTGGTTTGCACATAAAACCGCTGCAAAAAGTAATAATTTTAAAATAGTTTTCCTTGCAATTTCAGGATACTTTCCAACAAAACAAATCCGAAAAGAGGAATAAAATAAAAAAAATTATTTCAAGTTGCATCACTAACAAAATGGAACAACCTCTTGAATTTTTAATCATAAATATTAAAGTTAGATCAGAAAACTCCCAGAACTTACAAAAATCAATTAAAACATCTAACTTATGTCCTGATAGCTATAGATAGTATAGTAGGTACTAAGTTAATTCTAGTTAAATGGAAAATGAACACGTTAGGCTTAGGAATTGCATTCATTACTGCTGTAAGCATACTATACGATTAGGTTGTTCATTTACTAGAATTTTACCGTGATGTGACATGGTACTGAATAAGTGAACTTTAGACCATGGTTAGCACATTTATTATATAAATTCAACTGGCATTGAACTGAGCAGGGTACAAGGACACTAAAAAGTGAAGTTTGTTACAAGTTTGTTTTTTTTTCATGCTGAGGTCAAATTATGTAAAATGTCACTTTCGCACTGCAACCTCCTAATCAATGGCATATTTGAAAGAAATTTAAATCTGCACACAATACGTATGTAAAACAAAGGGCTAATTCTCTTAATATGTAGAGTTCTATAAACCAACAAGAAAAAATATTAATAACCTAATAGAAATGAGCAAAGGATATGAAGAGAAAGTTCACAAGAAGCAAATTTTTGAAATGACTTTTAAACATATAAAAGGTGTTCGATATCATTTATAATAAAAGAAAAGCAAAGTAAAACTCAGTGAGATTGCTTATGTATTAAACTGACAAAAACTAAAAATATCAATATATCAACAGGTAGGGGAAACAGACACTCTCATATACTGCTGTCTTGGGAAGGCAATTTGATAATATCTATAACAATTTGATTGTTTTTCAGTTAGCAATTCTACTTCTAGTAATAGTACATTAGATACACACAGCCCCAACAGGTGCATATAGGGATACTCATTCCAGCATTGTTTATAATAACCAAAGATGGGATATAAATCAAATGGTTATCCACAGAGGACTGGTTAAATAAATTAGGGGACACCCACACACTACAAATCCAATATGTAAGGCACAAAATTCACGCAAAATACATGAACAGAGTAGCATGTTATTTACACTCTGTAATAAAACACCTCTACATGCTACAATTAACGAAAAAAGAAAGGAAGAGGAGGGGGAGAAGAAAAGGAGAAAGAGAAGGAAAAGGAGAAGAGGAGGAAGAGAAGAAAGAAAGGCGATAAATGCTTATAAGCTTCTTGTTGAGTGGAACATGTCTGGAAGATACCCAAAGAACAAATAACAGTGGTTGCTTCTGGGGGCTGGGAAAAGGTAGATTTATGTTCTCAGTACACTTTTTTGTAGTATTTAATTGTTTCTTACCAAGTGCATGCATTATTTGTTTACCTAAAAAAAATATTTCTTAAAAAGATTAAGAAACATTATTCATAAAATGAATGGCTACGTATTTGAATTAACTACTTCCTATGAATCCAACCAAAAAAAGTTTTAACAAAAAACTCCGCTTAATATAGTCAGGAAATGAATATAATCTACTGTGTAATGTCTGAAACTAGGCAACAAGGGTGGGATCAGTTTTTCACTAGGACTTTTTTTGGATTGTTTAAGGTTTTAAACATAGGCAAATTTTTTCCCATTCAAATTAAAACATAAACAAGCAAACATGCTCAAAGTTAAAGAAATTTAATCTTAGATTGCACAAAATAAAGATCACCTGGAAGCATAAGTTAAAGCACTGTTTCTTCTGCAGCATATTAAAATTTGACATAAACATTTGAATACGTGCTTTTACTATAATCTTCTACAATATACACATGTATATAAGTTTGAAAATGTGTGTGCACATGTACATGGATATATTTAAAGAAATCAAATGTTTGTATAACTCTTTAAGTATAAATTTTTTTAAATACTGATTTAAAGCTTTCTTCCCACTTGGAATGCCCTCTCATTTCCTCTTCAGCAATTCATATCTATTACTTACTTCATGACAATGAAAAACTACACCTCTTCCATAAGCTCTTTCCTGATTAACCAAACCCTACATCGAGTAGATCTTCCATTCATTCACTCACTCATTCATTCATTCATTCAACAAATATTTAAGAACCTGTGATATGTGAAGTATTGGACATATAGTGAAAGAAAGAGCAAACATACACTCTATAGTTATACAGCCTACAGGTCATCAAAGGACATGGATTAGAACAAAAGAATAATCATTTAAATCGGTTTTGGTCATAAAGTGCCATAAAGGAAAGGACTATGAGAGATGTAAACATAAAAGAATAATCCCTCACCTCGCAGGGAAGCTATCTCTGCAAAAGTGACATTCAAGCTGACAAAGGAATGATGCGTAGGAGTCAGTCAGGGCAAGAGGGGAAGGAAAAGCATTCCAGGTGAAGAGAATGCCTTGTGCTGGGGCAGTGAGGAGTTTGGTGTGTTTGAGTAAAGGAAGTAAAGCCAGTGAACACGGCATGTGGAGTAGAGGAAAACGACATGTAACAAGGTTGGGGAAGCATGGCCTCGACAGGAAGTAGCCAGATTGAAGCTCTATTAGTCCCTTAGTGTAGCCACCTCAACTCTGATTTAGCCATTTTTACTACAATACATTGTCCTTTAATAATATTATCACTTTATCTTGAAACTGTTGATTTTTATCTTTTCAGGTGAATTATAAAGCGCTAGAGGGCAAAACTATACCTAACTATAGCTAGGACATAGCTGTATTTCTCAGTTACCCCACCTGTAAAATGAGGATAGCAATCGTACCCACCTTTATTTGTGAGAATTAAATGAGTTAATAAAGTTATTAAATAAGTAAATGAGTTAATAAAGCAAAGCACTTACAAGAGTGCTGGAAACACAGTCAGTGTTAGCCATTATTTTTTATTGAGCTAGTCACAGATCCTTGGGAGGAATCGCCAGTTCTGGGCATCACAGAATATATAATACAGGGTGTACTAAGAGAATGCTCATTCACTGGGAAATAAAACTTATTCCCAGTCACTACATTTCTTGCTACAATGCCATATATTACACAGGTTAGGTTACAGTGACATAATTTCTATCTTTTGGGGCTTAGTTATCATGAATAGACTAAAATCACAGAACAAAGGCTAAAGTCTATGAAACTAGAACTAGCCTAGTCTCCCAAGCGTTCTCAGAACACTGCCACTTCCCACTCAGAGCCCATCCCCCCTCCTTTTTCCAGGTCAAAAAAGTTAGTTTTTCCCTCAGATATGCCCTGACTTGCTTCTGAATACTTGACTATCCATAAAGAATTCCAACTAACTTTTGATAGGAAATTCTAATGTGGAATCAGAGACCACTTGGTCCCAGTAGGCACCTGAAAGGCACATTGGAGGTGATGAGAGAGGCTAAACGGCCAGGAAACCCATTTTGGTGTTTTCTGTGGGCAGAACTCAGCAGGGGTGAGGCAGGGAAAGGGTACTATCAAATTTTCCCTTTTGGAAACTACACTAATGTGCCACCAGTTGATGAGGAGCCTCTCTACTGAAATAATATAGTTTTTCCAGCTTTTATGTGTAAGCCAGTTATCGCAGATTACTCGTTAGCTTATTTTGAAGACCCTTGCAAGTAGCCGCAGCCTCAGATTCCCTCAGGACACATTTTGTCCTAAGTATCTGTCAGAGAGGATGAACACTGTCTCCACATCACAGGAACGATCAACTGTTTTTCACAGTTACGCTTTCTGATATTTCTACCGAAGCATTACTTGCAAAAAAAAAAATAAATAAATACTACCAAAATGGCAGGATTTCATGGTAGCTTCTATTTTTTAATCAAAAAGCAACATCTCTGCTAAAGTTGGTATTTGCTAAAGTTAATAGATAGGACTTCGCCGAGAAATAATTTTCTATTGCTTTCTCTAGCATTTCTGCATGTCCTATGAGAAGAGACACCAGCAGCTTTTATTTTGGACTATCTTTTCAAGGATGCTTGTTTGTACAGTGAACAGTCTTGAAAGACAGAGGTAGTGTCTCCCTCTGGAGCAAAGGTTTGTTTCCTGAACATAATCTATCTCTCCTCTCCGCTCCCCTCCTCTCTTCCCTCTGCCCCTTCTCCCCTAACAAAAGTTGTGCAGGTTTTTCAAGCAAACCCCTTATAAGATTAGGGGATTTCTAATATTTGGCTTCCTCAACTGTGCTGCAAGCTTACTGCCCACACAGTACCCACCTGCACCACTCTACATGGTCCCCATCAGACTCGGGGCAAGGAGAACCAATGTGAACATGAGGCCCATAACTTTTGCTGTCCTCTGATTCTGACTCTAACTCAGGAGTCTCATGTCTTCTTCTGGCAACCATGAAGCTATGGTAGTCTCACTTGTTAGTTTGCAAATAGGATAGAAACATCGGACCCTTCACAGTTCTTGACAAACTTCAATGTGATTCTTCACAAGACCTTCCATAATTTTCTGTGTTTTTTTTTTAATGTTTCTAGACCCTGATTTTAATTAATGCTCAAAGCTAATTGAGTTGGGATACTTCATTAAAGGACCAGAAACATCATTAACATTAAATTTTAGTATCTTGTTGGGTCTTTGAAATTGTATTAAAAAACAGATTAAATAGAAGTGGACCTATTAGTTTTATTTGTAGATTGGATATACCGGGAGTGCCAATAAAACATTTGGACACTTTGCTCAACGTTGCTCAAGCAGTAGTCAGCCGTAATCAGAAGTGTCTGGACGCTGATGGTAACCACTTTCAGTGCCTCTTGTAATTGCGGAAGTCAAACGTGACTTGTATTCATCTTTTGTTATCGGTGTATATTATTACAATTTTAATAGCTTTTTTTCCCTTTTTAAAATGTGCATACATTTTTTGGCACCCTCTGTATTTATTTATTCATCTACTGCTTTGTTTCAACATAATTTAAGGTAACATACAAAAATTATATAAGATTAATATAAAATAAGGAAGAAAAAGTTAAAAAATAACAATATAATATAAAAAGACTATTTTACTTTTCCTCTGTATCATTTGTCACACCTTCATCTAACTAAATGTATGTGCTATTGTTTGTCTCATGTCTCACTCCTCTGCCAGACTCTAAACTTCATGAATGTAGAAATCATGTTTGTCTTGTTCACTATAAAAGATGCCGGACACATAGTAGGTGCTTAATACATTTTTTTCCCAAATAAAGTGTAAAATAAAGAGGATGGGGAGAGAGGGAGACAGGTGCAGAATTATGGTTAGCCTATGTGACTTTTTCACTAAGGGAATCCTGAACATTGTGCCTAGTTGAAACACTGAATTTCCCAGCCTCTTTTGCAAATAGGCAGGGCCGTTGACATATAAATACAAATTGTGGGACGTCCAAGAAAACTCTTTATGTCCTACACACTTTCTCTTCTTGATTCTTGGAATACACGTGATGACTAGAGGTCCAATAGTTGTCCTTGGACCATGAGAGGAAAGCCAGAGAATCTGGTACTTCAACTCTGATATATCCTTGAGTTCCTGAACTAATGTCAGCAACTGTCTCCCACTGGACTTCTAATGATTTAAGCCACAGGTAGGTAGGTTGTCTGTGATACTACAGTTAAAATCTAATACTAATTAATATAGTCCATGAAACACATGTCATGAATTTCTGTAAGTCAATCTATTATGCAACTATATTTCACTCCATTAGTGGTGAGAAGGGGGTTGGAAAAGACATAAATTTGTTAAAGTATAAATCTAGGAAAAATCACTGGATGTCCAAGCAAACAATCAACAGAAAATAAATCTTACCATAAGTCAATATGAGAATTCAAAATCACAAATAAAATCATTAGTCTTAAATGTTGACTTGTTGAAAATTAAAGTTAGTTTGTCAGTAAATATTATGTTTTAATACTGTAAACATCAGCCTTAAAAAGTTTAATAAGGCAACCTTTCATTTGTCATGGATTTGCCACTTAATTTCTTGGACTCTTCTTTTTTTTTTTTCTCATCCTTTAGATTTGACCAGTCAGCAAGCCTTTGTGAAAATTCTCAGATTACACCTTTCTATTTCCAGAAAAACCACCCAAGGCTAGGCTTCAATCTTCTAATCCATAATTACTGTAATTGCTTTCTAAATGGTCTTTCCAACTCCCCCTTCTCTTCCATCTATCTCATCTCAAATCC
Source organism: Rhinolophus sinicus (assembly GCF_057876585.1). NCBI lineage: Eukaryota > Metazoa > Chordata > Mammalia > Chiroptera > Rhinolophidae > Rhinolophus > Rhinolophus sinicus. The sequence continues at coordinate 163,336,146 of NC_142514.1, forward strand.
TTCCATTTCATTATGTCATTTTCTGCCTATACAGCAGACCATAGACTTTTAACCACTCTTATTTTACTCTTGTATGTTTTAGCTCTCTATTAAATGGTAACATCATGAGAAGACAGTATGCCCATCCATACTTTTCAATAGTTCTCAACCCTGTCTTCCCATTAGAACTATCTGGAGGGCTTTGAAAAAATACGAAGTCCCAGGACAACACCTAAAGATTCTAATTCAATTAACCTGGGTGAGGCTCAGGAACCCATATATTTTTAAATCCTCACCCCACCCCCACCACCACCATCAATCAATGCTGGAGATACAACAGTGAACAAACAGACAAAACAAATCTTATACTCCAGTCGCTTCATACCTTTATTCAAACGATGCTCTGGGTATATGTGCACTCATACACACAAGCGTGTAACACACCTAAAACTCCCACCAAATATAACTTACGCATCCTTTGAGTTTGAAATCAAGCCCTACCTCCTTTGTGACTTATTCTTTGATGACAACTATCAACACCGATCTCCTTTTCCTCTAATTCCATTTGATGTACCTACCCACCCCCAGTCTCTGTAAGCTCCTTTGGTTGTTATTTTTTCTGTAGCACACAATTAGCACCTCACTATATGCTGTCAAGCTGCTCATCTGTAAAACAAGCACAATGGCCTAGCTGACCTCAAAAGTCACTTCCTTTGACTCTAACAATCTATGAATTTATCATTTGTGCTGCCCAATTTAGTATCATTACAGATGCTGTTTCCCACTAATTATTTGATGTTTGTATATTGCTTAAACGTACACTGACTAATATAGTAAACTTGACTGTATGTAGTATGAAAAAAATGGAACTGAGTGAAGGCAAATCCTTTGAGGAAGCAGTTTTCTACAAATTAGGAGAGTGGGCTTTGGAGACAGACAGTTCCTCATTCAGCTCCTACACTTACCAGTTATGCAATAATATCTCTTGGGGGAATTACTTACCATGTAAGCCTCATTTGTGAAAAGGAATTAATAATAGAACCTACTCAGAAAGTTGCTGTAAGGATTAAATGAGAATATAGATATATAACACAGTACCTGGCAGGAAATAAGCATTTAATAAATGTTAGTTATTATTAATTGTATAAAGGCAATGAAATAATTATGACAGAGGATTAAAAGAATGAAATGAGCATTTTGATGACTGTCAGGAGACTGCAGATATAGATTCAGACAAATTTAATAAGTAAATTAATATAAAGTAGCTGTTCAAATAAAATCGAGCACCTACTCAGAGCAAGGCCCTCACCTCAGGCTCTGGGGTCTATAAGGCAGAGAAGCTGGGCAGAGAATGACGTGCACATTCCCTTGTCCCAACGTCCCTCTATGTCATTACCCACACTGAAAAGGGCAGTTGAATTATTCATTCATTCATTCAACAAATATTTATTATTATTTGCAAGATACTGTACAAGGTGCTGAATGAGTTTTGCTTTCATGAACTTGTGGTGTAGTTAGGGAGATAAAGCACGCATATAAACAAAGCAGAAAACACAAGGCAGAAAGCTGTGCTTGACATAAGAGATGCATACCAAAATCATTGCAGAAGTTTCTAGGAGCGAAAAATAAGGGAAGATTTTAGGGAAGGGGTTACAGTCAAACTGGACCTTAGAGAGATTTGGATTAGGGAGAATTCTTGCCTTCCCTGGCTGGAAGCATTGTAAGCTAAGGTCCCCCCAAAAATGTGCAACACGCTATGTTAATGTTGAAGACGGCCGGGATAGAGGTGGGGGGTGGAGAGTAGAGAGTAGGCCAAAGTCATCATTGCTTCCAGATTTAGTTAGGACATCTGGACCTTCTATTTTCCAGCTCTTTTGGCAAAACCTATATCTTATTTTTAAAGACTAATAATATTCCTCAAATAAAACATCTTAAACTTCATTCACTTGGTGATAATAACAGTAACAAATTGATGTTTCATAGCCTGTAATCTGATGTTCCAATCACCTCAACCACAGAACAGCATCACATTCCCTAAGGGCAAAAGCACTTATGATCCAAGATTTCGGTTGCCTGCTTTATACTTCTCTGGGCACAAGAGACTATTGGAATCAAAGCCTCAATAGCAGAGCTTAGATAAGACAGGGGGAGAAAATCGGCATCCTGATATGGCTGTTCTACACCTGAATCTTGACAGTATTAACCCAGGAGAAAAGACCCCTGGAACCATCACCGGGACGGGAGTAAGTAAACTTTTTCTTTAAAGGGACAGATAATAAAGGTTTCCATTTTGCTAGCCATACTGTTTCTGTTGCAACTGCTCAATTCTGGTGTTGTTGCCTGAAAGCCATCGTAGACAATACAATAAACAAATGGACAAGGCTGTATTTTCTATTAAAAAAAAAACAACAAAAAAAACAAACAGGTTGCAAGCCAGATGTGGCCCATGGGTTATCGGCTGCTAATCCGTGGTTTATAAAAACTAAGATTTCTTTCTCTCTCAACCTACATGTTCATTACAGTTTGACAGGATACATCATACCTTCTCACTCCAGGACCCAAAATGATGGAGCAACCACGATCCCCATCATTCACAGTGGCAGAGGAGAAGAAAGTTCTGAAGGATCTTCAGCAGGAAATAAGTGCTCCATCCCAGAAGTGACAATTATTGCTTCCATTTACACTTACTAGCCAGAACTAGTCACACAGCTCACCCAATCACCAGGCTTCCTAGTGTAATCATATACCGTCTGGAAAGCAAAGAGACTGAAATGCTTCACAAAGAGCATTTGTGACTGCCAGAACCTAGTTTAAATCAAAGATTGTTTTAGGAAAAGTTTCCTTTCATTCAAATAAATTCCACGTGTAGAGCACTAATTGTAGCCCATCAAGGTAAACTTATAGACATTTCAACTGATCTAATAATCATTCTAGATAGATATAGTTGAAAGACTCATGATCTCTCAAAAGATTTATTCTTCTGTGAGAAATGCATTTGGCATATTTCACTTTATATAATACATTAAGAAAGAGTAATTGATAACAGAGAAAACAAGTGATTGAATGAAAAAACTGATGGTCAGAGTGACAGATTTCCATCATGTAAGAGGTGAAAAATAGCTTAGATATACATATATATAATTATAGATTTTATCGTGCTTTTAAGTAATTTTTTAAAATTATATATTTTCCCTGTCATCTAAACTTCAGAGCCAAGATGATACTTTCTATTATCTATCAACCAGATTTTTCTTTCCTAATATCTTTTGAAAAAAGTAATTATCAGCTTCAGTCTAAGAATTTTAAGAGTATATTAATTGTGAGGATAGACACTACGAGTTATATATTAATTTTTAACAGAAAGAGAGACATTTCCTAGAAATGCCATTTATTGTTAAATTAATGAGATTAAGTTGAAAATAAGCTTTTCCATCCACATTATTTCCTACCTACTGATATTAATACAAAGAAGTGCATAAACTTATAGTTACAAAAAAGGACTTTCCCAGTCACACATACAAGTGATAAAATTCCACAGAAATGATGCACGTAGAATCATAGACTCTTAAAAACTGGAAGAGACCTGAGAAGTAATCAGTCCAACTTTCTACACCACTCAGTTCTCAAAAGGAAAAGCAAGTGACCATGAAGATTATGCATGTATTCCTGAAGGATTGAGGTTGATTTACTTTCAAAATCACATGGATAGCATAATATGATTTTAAATTTTGAAAAAACGTCTTTTGTTTTTATAATAAAAACTACAGAAAGTCAATTTACTTTTTCAAGGGAGATATGGAAATAATAAAGTGAGGAAGAACTCGGAGTGAGCTCAATAATTAATTCAGGGTATGACATTACGTCACCTGATGCCCATTCACATAGGTACAGTATACTTAGGGATATTATTTACACTGCATTTGATAACATAAAAGTTTCATATTTTAAGGTGACCATATAAAATCAAAGCTGATTCTTTTACTAACTGCAATGCAATACCCCCAAAAGAATTTCAAACCCTCCAACACTTTTCTGTACCATCCTCCATTTCACTGAATTAAAGTGAATTCTATCTCAGGATTTTATTAAATCAAAGGGTTTCCAATCTGCCTTCAGGCAGCATTTCAGTTGGCAGACAGTAGGTGAATGGTACATCCACTAAGGTAAATATACAAACAATATACACAAAATTTTAGCTTACTGGAAAAAAGACTTACTAGATACCTAAAATAGCTTCACTTCTCAACAACTACCATAACCTTGTAAAAAATATGAAATTACTATAGTCAATTCTACAATATTTCCTCACACTTATCCACACACATGCATACATGCATGCATGCACACACACACTCATGTACACACATACATACACATGTGCACACACACAAACACAGACCCACACACTTTTTTAGGTAGCTGAAGGCGGCAGCCAAAAAAAAAACAACACATCTGACCAAGGTTTCATCAAGTTAGGTTGTGGGTATTCTTCAAAGGAAGACCCAATCTCATTAATGTACTGTCTGTATAAAAATGCTTTGAAATGACATACATGGCCTTTATTTGAATAACAATTCACAGTTTCACAGATGTTAATTTTTTAATACAGTTGCGATTTTTTTTACTCTCCAAAATGTGAATTTTTTTGTCCTATGCCAGTTTAGACAACTCTGATATATATTATTAGCACATAACCACAAAAATTATGAACTTCCTCCATGATACAGCCTTTGAATCACAAGGCATATAAAGAACTCCCACCACTGAAGAAATTCTCAAGAATTCTTACCTATTGGGTATTTCCCAAACTCTACTTAGGAAAATAGGGGGGGAAAGTTCCAACATAGCTATTTGATGGCTAAAGGTATCAAATTTTAAGTTTTGTTCAAGGTCATAAATAGCTTTTTGGCTATTACATGTGATCAAAGAAATTGTACTTGGATATGTGTCTTGTAGCTAAAAACTAGGCCATTTTATCAAGACAGGGAGACAATCATAATAGCAGCTGGCTTTCAGGTTACAAAAAAAATTCATTCACTTTCTTAAAAAATATTGGTTATCAATTAAATGCCAGCATTAACCTAGGTCCTGGGAACATAATGGGCTCTGTAGTGAATTTTTTTTCTTTCTTCTTTTTATTTTCTTTTTTAAAAGTTCTTTTAAAAAATAACTTTAGAAATTATCCAATATCCAAGCTCCTTTTCAATTTAGGGGTAATTTATGGCACATGGCAGTATTGGTGGGGGGTAGTGCTCTTTTCTCCACTTGGAGGGGAGAACCCTTCCCGGGAGCATAAAGTGCGTAAGTGAGATTTAGTCCCTCACATGCCCCTACTTGGACTTTCCATCTGGAGTGAGGGACCCAAAAGCACAAAAAACTTCTGTTTGCCCCAATGGTTTCTGCCCATTTTCCAAGTCTCTTCCTCCATCTTTTGTTGATTCTCTGTCATCCCAAGACTTTTTTTTTTTTAATTATTTTTTAAGGATTTTTATTGGGGAAGGGGAACAGGACTTTATTGGGGAACAGTGTGTACTTCCAGGCCTTTTTTCCAAGTCAAGTTGTCCTTTCAATCGTAGTTGTGGAGGGTGCTGTTCAGCTTCAAGTTGTTGTCCTTTCAGTCTTAGTTGTGGAGGGGACAGCTCAGCTCCAGGTCTAGTTGCCGTTTTCTAGTTGCAGGGGGCACAGCCCACCATCCCTTGCCAGAGTCGAACCGGCAACCTTGTGGTTGAGAGCCCATGCTCCAACCAACTGAGCCATCAGGGAGCTCAGTGGCAGCTCAGCTCAAGGTGCTGTGTTCAATCTTAGTTGCAGGAGGCAGAGCCCACCATCCCTTGCGGGACTCGAGGAGTTGAACTGGCAACCTTGTGGTTGAGAGCCCACTGGCCCATGTGGGAATCGAACCAGCAGCCTTCGGAGTTAGGAGCATGGAGCTCTAACCACCTGAGCCACCGGGCTGGCCCCCCAAGACTTTTTTTGTTTGGTTTTGTTTTGATGAAGGTAGCCAGCTGGATTTTGTATATTATAATCAAGAATCCAGATTAACACAGTCTCTGTGAAGCAAATCAACAAGTGCCGAATTTGCATTGAAGATACATAGTGAGAATTAGTGGAGAAATTCCCAGTTTTCAAATGTTCTACATCATTCACTACCAAGCACTAGCTTCCAAAGCTCCACTCAGCAATCTGCAAGAAGATTTCAGACTCATTGTCAAGGCAGTAAATTGTGTGGAAAATAAAATAACAGTATGTCAAAACCTGGTTATCTGCCTTGCTTTAAGATTTGGATGCCAATCACAAAGTTATGCTCCACACTGGGTTTTGTTGATTGTCAAAGGGAAAAGAGCTTGGCTGGATTTATAAAATGAAGACCAGTGGTGCCACACAATAGACCAGCTGCTTCAAAACCAGATCACCTTAGAGGAGTTTGGAAAGTTTAGCAGGTAACCTGAGGTGGTTAATATACTGAACCTGAAATTTCAAGGGGCAAGCATCAACATCATTGCTCATTTCAATAATTGTATCAAACATTTGAAGCCAAACAACAACTATGGATGTAGAAAATTGGTGCGAAGATGCCCTTCATTTTCTCCTTTGGATGATGCTTTCGTGTATCTCCTCACTGGCCCCCCTGCTTCTGTCCCTGCATCTATTCTCCCCAGAGGAGCCAGGGCAATCTTCCTGAAATATAAATCAGCTCATTTAATTCCCCTGGTTAAGGAGCTCCAGAGACTTTATACCACACTGACCATAAAATCACAACTTCTCCAGCCTCATATGACCTGGCCCTGGCCTGTTCTCAGAGCTCACCGCACTCCACTCTCTCCCTTACTCACCCAGCCATATTTTTTTTCTTGTGTCTCCCCCAAACACTCCATGTTCGTTCTGCCTGGGGTCTTTTGCACTGATGTTCCTTTTTCCTACTGTGTGCGTTGATTATTCTTGCCTTTCAAGTCTTGGTTTAAATGCCACCTCCTCAGAGAGACCCTCCTTGACCAGCCACCCAGTCACTCACTGTCTAACTTAACTGTGTGGGGTTCAGTTTCTGCCCCACGACAGGAGCACAAAGCCCACCTGTCTCTATCCCTTCCCACTCTGGCTCTTCAACCATTAGCCTTACTTCCCTGCCAGAATGGCCCTGGTGACCAATTATTACAGTTCCTCTAGTCATAAAACCCTGACCATGGCCACCATTGCAGCCTTCAGAGGCCAACAAGTCCCACAGGCACACCAACCAACCAGGACAGACAACCACACCTGCCTACTGGCTGGTAAATGTACAAGAAATACACAGAATTTTAGCTTACTGAGGAAAAGACTTACTAGATACCTAAAATAGCCTCACTTCTCAACAACTACCATAACCTTGTCCAAAATGTGAAATTACTATAGTCAATTCTACAGATTCTGGTCTGGCTTTGCCAAAGGCTGCCAGGAGAAATTTGCAGGGCAGTTAATAGAGTTAGCAGACACTGGAGGTGACAAGGAAGCAGCGGATCTGTTACTTAGCCTTACTTCCCCACCCTTGTATATGCTGCTCTGAAAGGCAGAAGCTTCATGCAGACTTTCTGGAAACATCCTGCAGGACAAGTGTCCATCTATATTTGTTGCAAACCTGTGGCCAGGTTTGTATTATATCTCTTTGAATGGGCTCCCCGCTCCTTCTCTGTCTTCTCTTTTCCCCTCATTCTTGCTTCCATGGAATTGTACCCCCAATAAAGCATTCTCATACAAGCTTCTATCTCAGGCTCTGATTTCTAAGGAACCCAAAGTAAAACAGTGATGCTATTTTAATTAATTTTGTGGTTGTATGTCTATTCCCTATCTCCACCCTCCCTGAACCATGGTCCCCCAGCCCCACCATACCTAGAATGTAAATCTTGGAACTTATTTGACTATGTACATTTTACCCATCTTGTTCACTAGGGCTTTGCACAGTGCCTGACAAATAATAGGTGCTTGATAAATATTTATTGAATGAATGTAAAAAGCACAACAGCACAACATCGAATGCCACCCATGTGCCAATCTAACTATAGGGATAACGAGAGAGTCAATGCAACTACATGTGTCTTGTTGACTGCTGTATCCTCACGGGCTTGCACAGTCCTGATACACAACAGCTCTCAAAAAATATGTCTGACTGATTAATGAATTAAAAAGCATTGACGAGATTAATACTAGAATTATTAGCAAGAACAGGAATCACTCGAAGTTCCTAGTTACAACCTTCTCCTAAAAGCAGGTAAAAGAAAGTAGGTGTAAATATGTGGCAAAATAAATAAGCAAAAAAATTTAATCAGAACCTCATGAAGAAAGTGATTATATAAGGTTAAAAATATGCACGGACAAATGTTTCTTTATTAGAATATCAAAAAGAAATCAAAGAGAATGTCCTGGATAAATGGCCAGCTTCATATAGCAGCATAAAATAAAGGGGATTCTTTTGAATTAAAATTGAAGTCCCACACTATTCAGAAAATCAAAATGCACAGTTACTGTCCTTCACAGAGTTGGTTAAAAAAAAATCACCCGTATCATGAGAACCTCTGCTTCTGTGGGTCACATAATCTCTCCCTGTGTTTCCATCATCACATCCTCTTTGGTGACTCCGAAGCTCCTGCCTCCCTTTTATAAGGACGCTTGTGATTACATTGGACCAGCCCAGAGAATCCAGGATAATCTCCCCATCTCAAGATCCTTCACTTCATCACATCGGCAAAGTCCCTTTTGCCACATAAGGCTACATATTCACAGACTGCAGGCATTTGTTGTGGACACCTATGAGAGGCCATTAGTCAGCCTACCACAGTTGCCAAAGCTGACCAAAATAATCAGTGACCTTGAAGGGCTCTTGATGTTGCTAGTATTCCTAGGTAATCTTGTAAATGTGGTGACCAGTAATACAAGATGATTGCAAATATTGAACCATTTGTTTTAAGGGTACGTTCCATCAAATCAGTACACAGAATAGCATATGAATCACTTATCTAATTTGGTGAAGACAGCACATACTTTATCCCATGAGTCAGCTAGGACGGTCATTTTAAGAAGAGTTAGCTAGCGTTCCCTAAGGACCAGACTATGCCTTAGTTCCTTCCATGCAAAGTGATAACATATTACCTAATCTTCCAATCAAAAAGGTTAGCTACATTACTTCTATTTATAGATAAGGAAACTGAGGCTCAGAGAAGATAAAATAACTTGTCCGATGTCACACACTTATTAAATGGCACAGCAAGGATTTGAACCCATATGTGACACTGTCAATGCTCTGCTTTCTCCCCTGTGCTGTGTACGTCCAGTGTGAGTGTCTCACCTACACATCAATGTGATGCCTGTCAGTAAGTAACTCTGCAATTCTCTTTTGTTTCACAGCAGGAAATACTGGTAGTTACATTATAAGTTCTACGTTCTGTTTGAGGACAACGATATTTGATTTCATTAAGTGAGCGGGCTTGTGGAAACTCCTGGGAAGAAAAGAGATTCTGGAGACTTTTACTCCATGAGGAAATGATAGTTAGGTGTTGTAAAGGCATCAAACAAAAGTATAATTCTGTCCCATTGTTATCTGTGGGATTTTAAGCATCACTCCACATTTCAAGCAAAGATTATACTCAGGAACAAAATATTGAATGTGTTCAACTTATAAAAATTGAGAGCAAAAGCAAAGTGGTAGCAATGATTACTCAAGATCATGCTAATCACTGCACACGTACAACTCATTATCAATGTACAGAATAATGTTTAACTCAATTTATTTACCCTAATTTAAGCAATTCCCTATTAATGGGCATTTAGGTTACTTCCAAACTATAATTGCTCATATTGCCATAATGAATAACAATGAACACTTAGCTTCAAATACTTGTTAATATAAATCCCCATTTTGATACGTAGAGCCAAATTACCCTCCAAAAAATGTGCTCTGACTTACACTCCCACTAAGAAAGTATGGAAATACCTACTTTACTTACATTCTCACCAGCTTTAGGTGTCAGTAAACTTTTTATTCATTATCATACTGTTAAGTGAAAGCTTATATTGAGTTTTGATCTTCATTATTTAAATTACTTGTAAGTTCAGTTAACATTATGCAATATTTTCATGGCTATTTGTGCTTTTTTTCCTGTAAATTTACTATTTATATCCTTGGTCTTTTTTTTTTTTTTTTTTTTTTACTGTGCATCTATTTGTTATTGACATAAAAGAGCTCGGCATATTCAAGATCATGCTGTATATAAGCTGGGGCTACATTTGAAACTTCATTGTATCTCCTGGCATGCCCAGCACACGGCAGGTCCCCTATAGTAGACAGGTTTCCTTACAATTTGATCACACACATGAGAAACCAGAGACCCATACCCTCCTTTTCTTATTCAGCCAATCACAAAGTCCCACCAACTCTGACTCACCAAAGTCCTTTAAATTCTTCCCTGTTTCTCTATCACCACTCTCACCATCACTTGGATTATTGCAATAGCCTTTTAACTATTCTTTCTGCTTCCAAAACTAGCCCACTCTGATTTACCCCTCCCAGTACTGAAAATATTTTTTTCCTAAAAATTCAACTTTAACTCATTTACTTCCTAATTAAAACCCTTTATGGGAAAAACTCCATAGCATGACACACAAGGACTTAATGATCTAGTTTCTGCTTGCCTTTCCAGCTGTGTGTCTCACCTACCATCTTTCTCCACTGAAGTAAGTTGAGGAAAGGCAAGTATACAAGTATATCCAACTATATCAATTATATACTTAGAGTTTCCCTTATGCTCTACTGCTTTACTAGGCTACCATTCCTTGGCAAAGCTATTCCTCTGGCAGGAATTTCCTCCCATCTTTCCTAAGTCCTAGTCATGTTTCACAATTCAGCTTAAACATCGGATCTTCTAGTAAGCCTTCCCTGACATGTGTGTATGAGAATGTACACACACACATGTGGAAAATGATTCACTCCTGTACTATCATAGCACCTTGTTCGGGATCTATATTAAAGCAACTGTTATATCATATGGAATGTTTATGTTTATTGACAGGACTTGCCCAACTAAACCATGACCATCTCAGGTCAGCACCCAAAACTTCCGTTTTTGTATATTTCACTCCTAACACTGTGACTACCTGGTATACTCTCAGCTATCAGTAAATGTTTATTGAATAAATGAATGAGTGATTATTTGTCGATTCTACCATATGGCAGTAGAATTCTGAAAGTGAACTCCTCCTCTTGCTATGCGTCAGTTTATTAGTTTCCATGGCTAGATACAGCAATGAGAAAGAGAATACAAAAGAGAACAATCCTTTTGCACCAAAACTCTGTCATATTTTGGCATGCTCATTTCCACCCCAGTAAGCACCTCTAACTAGACAATAAAATGCTACAGCTGAGCGTGCAGGGGTAATTTTAAAGCCCTGCCAAAGATTCAGAAGTGTTTGTGGGGAAGTTATGATGGCTGGAAAACATAAACAACAGAACGCTATTTTGAGTATTCCACAGATAAGGTTAAGGGGTGTGAAATTTTCTAGCCGCTCAATACATCTCAGGGTCACAGGCTCCACAGAGTAGAATCAAAGTACTAAACCAGGTGAGGGCACGCTACATTGAAGTGTTTGGGTCACAAGTAAGTGGTATGACATGACTCCTTATATTTTGAAAGTGATACTGAAAAGTGCTGTTCAAATTTAGGGTTGTAAGACCAGAATGATAGGATTTCTAGGCCTCTGATAAGTAAAAATTGACCGTAAGCCCCCGAGGGTGGAGACTTGTCTGTTTATCACTGAATATCTTTGTAGGCCGTAGAAAGAGTGGTAAAATCTCCTGGTTAATAGGACGTTAGAAAATTATCTCATTATTCTTTATTAATATTTTGTTAACAATGGCTGCAGTTCTCCTTTTTACACTAAATCCTCTTAATATACTCTTTTCACGTAAACCCCTTTAACACTCTTAGCTAACATACCTACAATAAGAAAATGACTAGATGGCACCATTAATATTAATACATGAAGAAAGAAATACTACAGGCATTGATGAGACTGAAAAGACGCCCTAGAGAATAATTCTTAGCACCTAGTTTGTAAGACTCGAAGGCCCAAGAGACACCATGGAGACCCAGGCCCACATCACTGAATTCTGACAAACCAGTGAGGCAAATTCTTGGCTGAAAAAGACCTCAGCTCAACCTACTCAGTCTCTTTATTTATAGATGTAAGAAAAAAAGCAAAGAGACATGCCCAGGTTCAAAGAGTGACCTGTGGCAGATACTCGTCTTCTACTTTCTCAGGTCAGATGCCGGAAGGAAAAACCCACAGTGCTGCTTCCTGTCAATTTCCAAACTTCTTCTTTAAAGCCTTTTTTAAAATCTGGCGATGTCTGAAAAGAGCCATAAAGCTTTATTCTTTGGGGTATACTAAAGACAAAATAGTGTGCAGAGATATTCCTATTAAATACAGTGTTGTTGTTTTTTTACTGCTGTATCTCCAATAACTGGAATAGTCCCTGGTACACAGTAGTCACTTGATAAATATTAGTGAAAGGAAATTAATCCCCAAACCCAACAATAAGGTAATACCCAACGAATGGTAGCACATAGATATGGAGCTAATAACAATCACCAGAAAACTATGAGTTACCGCTACACATCATCCAAATGGCTACAATTAAAAAGACTGACAATACCAAGTTTTGGTGAAGATGCAGAATGACTAGAACCCCAAACACTGCTAGTAGGAGTATGAACTGGTTCAGCCACTTTGGGAAACGCTTTGTCAGTATCTATTAAAATTAAACATATGCCTACCCTGTGTCCTAGCAATTTCACTCTGAGATGTATATATCCAGGAGGAATAAACAAATACAGCCACCAAAAGACATGTACAAGAACACATACCCTGTTTCCCCAGAAATAAGACCTAGCCGGACAATCAGCTCAATGTGTCTTTTGGAGCAAAAATTAATATAAGACCTGGTATTATATTAAATTATATCATATTACATTGCATTATATTATATAAAACTTGGTCTTATATTATATTATATAGACCCCATCTTGTATTATAGTAAAATAAGACCGGGTCTTATATTAATTTTTTCTCCAAAAGATGCATTAGAGCTGATTATCTGGCTAGGTCTAATTTCTGGGGAAACATGGTAATATTAGTCATAATAATCAAAAAATAACTTGAAAGAACCCAAATGTCTATCAATGGGAGAATAGATAAATTGTGGGATAGTATAGTATAGCTTATAATAGATGAGACACAGAAATATAAAGGGATAAATTAAGATACTCAACAACATGGAGGAACCTAACTTACATTATGCTGCACAAAAGAAGTCAGACATCAAAGAGTATGTATTTTATGACTCCATTTATGGAGGTTCGAGAACAGGCAAAACTAATCAGTGGTGATAAAAGTCAGAATAGTGGTTACCTCAGAGGACTGTTAATAAGAAAATGCAAGAAGAAACCCTCTGGGCTGCTGGAAATGTTCTAGAACTTACTTTAGATGGTGGTTACAGGGGTGATTACATCTTTAAAAATTCATAAACCAATATTTTATATGTGCCCTTTACTGTATGTAAATTATACTCAATTTTTAAAGGGAAAAAAATAATTAAAATTTAAATGAAAAGTATAAATTTTTTTAATTAAAGTTTATTGGGGTGACAATTGTTAGTAAAGTTACATAGATTTCAGGTGTACAATTCTGTATTACATCATCTATAAATCCCATTGTGTGTTCACCACCCAGAGTCAGTTCTCCTTCCATCACCATGTTTGATCCCCTTTACCCTCATTTCCCACCCCCCTCCCCCCTTACCCTCTGGTAACCACTAAACTACTGTCTGTGTCTATGAGTTTTTGTTTCTCATTTGTTTGTCTTGTTCTTTTGTTGTTTTTGGTTTATATACCACATATCAGTGAAATCATATGGTTCTCTGCTTTTCCTGTCTGACTTTTTTCACTTAGCATTATAATCTCAAGATCCATCCACGTTGTTACAAATGGTCCTATTTCATCTTTTCTTACCGCCGAATAGTGTTTCATTGTGTATATATACCACAACTTCTTTATCCATTCATCTATTGAAGGGCATTTTGGTTGTTTCCATGTCTTGACCACCGTAAATAAAACTGCAATGAACATTGGAGCACACTAGTCTTAGTAACAAGTGTTGGAGAGGTTGTGGAGAAAAAGGAACCCTCATACACTGTTGGTGAGAACGTAGACTGGTGCAGCCGCTATGGAAGGCAGTGTGGAGGTTCCTCAAAAAATTAAGAATAAAATTACAATATGACGCAGCAATCCCTCTCCTGGGTATCTACCCAAAAAATCTGAAAACATTTATATATAAATTATTTTGATATAGAAATGAATAATGTTTAATATAAATGAAGACTTCTCTCAAAATATGTATTCCCTCAATGCAATGATGCAAAGTCATATGTTTGGGCATTTAATATTAGATGATAATTTGGTTATTTGGTGAAAAGTTTTGTTTATTGATTATATTTTTTTTCTTGCATAGTTGCTGTAGCTTCTTTTAAAATCAGACTTCCTGAATTAATCCTAACTTAACTTATTCACAAATCTTATTGGCCAGAAATGGGACTATATGAGCTTCCATAAAAATAATAACTGCCATGGATTTGAACACATCAAATATGTTTTAATAAATGAGTTTATAATGATAAAAAATACCCTAATTGGTCATCTTTAAGAGATGACAGAAAACTAAATTAAAAATTGGTAAGTAAAGAGAAAGAATTGAGAATTTATTTTTCCTCACCTCTGGGTTACCAAATAGAAGAGGAGGGGAAGTGTCTCTATGTGAAATCATGCTAATTATTAAATAACAAATAAAATATTATATCCATTTTGCAAAACCTAATGACTTAAAAGATCTGAGCACTGAGCATCAACAGCTGTTAATACCACAGAGACATACCGTGATCTGACAATTAAGTTCGCAAACTTGTTGCAACCATGTTGCTAACGTTTTTTTATATCCAACAGATTATTCATTATGAATTTGTACCAACTGGACAATTAACCAAGCTTACTACTTGGAAGTGCTGAAAAGGCTGTATGAAAATGTTAGACGACCTGAACTTTTCACCAACAATTCATGGCTCTTGCATCCCAACAATGCACCAGCTCACATGGCACTGTCTGTGAGGGAGTTTTTAGCCAGTAAACAAATACTTGTATTGGAACACCCTCCTTACTCACCTGATCTGGCCCTCAATGGCTTCTTTCTTTACCCGAATATAAAGGAAATGTTGAAAGGAAGACATTTTGATGACATTCAGGACATCAAAGGTAATATGACCACAGCTCTGATGGCCATTCCAGAAAAAGAGTTTCAAAATTGCTTTGCGTGGTGGAGTAGGTGCTGGCTTCAGTGCATAGCTTCCCAAGGGGAGTACTTAGAAGGTGACTGTAATGATATTCAGCAATGAGATATGTAGCACTTTTTCTAGGGTGAGTTCATGAACTTAATTGTCTGACCTCGTAGTAGCTTCTTCATGAAAGAACACACTTCCACCTATAATTTTGCCAAAAATTTAGAACCTGACTTTCATAAAGCCTCTGGATCCATAGCCAATTTACATGAAATACAGAGAACAGAGAAATCGGTTAAACTACACCATGAAGATACAATTTATTAAACACTGTATTTGTTGAGTTCCTGCCATATGTTCAGCGTTAGGTCAAGTATAACAAAGATAAAAAAGCAAATATAAAAGCTCCCTTTCCTGTGCAGGAGATATATAATACAAGTGAATCATTTTATTCACCGTTTGAATGATAAGGGCAAAACTATGCCTTTGTGCTAATCTCTCAACAATAATGCAGCTTGTGATACATCAATCTATATCTGTTCGTATATTGTGATATACGATATAGGCTTATATTCTAAGCCTTTCCAGGGCACAGACTGTGATTTCTATTTTAAAATTTTTCTCATGAATAGTCCTGTGCAGGATTCACAGCAAGTATGTGCCCAATAAATAGGATTAACAACGTGATGGACTCCTTGCCCTTAGAAAAAATAATAGATGGCACACAGGCCACCAGGTAAACGCCCCATTGCCCTCTAATGGCCTCACCCTCCTGCAGAGAGGGCCATCACACCAGACACTGAAAGCCATTCACTAGCCCTTTGGGGAACACAACCAGAATACCTTACTCTGTTGATCATACTGACTCAACAGAAAGAATAATTTATTTGATACCATCCAGGTCTTGTGGATCAAAATGTTTTGCCTAAATATATGGTTCCAGGACAAAGAAAAAATACTTTGAGAAAGCCCTCATGCCAATTCTTAACAGGACAAATGTAAGACAGGACAAATAACTACAGATAGTTATTGACTTGGATAATTCTCGATCATAATATTAATGGGGAAATCTACAAGCTGTATCCTTCATACAACCAATGAGAAGAGTAGGAAAATAAATACATTGGGATGTCCTTACCTCTAGCACTACTGCAGTCATTTAGCTACAAAAAGCCTTCGGAAACTAAAGTTCTATAATATCACGACTGGTAACTTTATTCAGGCCATCACAAGCCCTTGCCTTTGAATCAGTGTTGACAATATTATCTCTGGCTGTGCCACACAGGTGCACTGGAAATACATTTATAATTGGTAGGGGAATCATTCACCCCAAATTAACCCATAAGTTCTCTAGCAGAATACCTGATGATACCACCTCAATCAATATGAATTTATGTAAATAACTATTATACAAGGTAACTTTATATGATTGTTCTACATGCCCATTTTAGACAGTTTAGAAAATATGAAAAAGTATAAGAAAAACTTTTAAATTTCCTATCATCCCAGAACTTAGGAAAAAACCACCATGTGTTTTCCTTTATACGCAAAAACAGATTTTTATACAACTGAGACCATTTTTTATCGTTGTCAGACTTTACTTTTTAGTTAACGTTATATTATGAACCTTCTCTGAATCATTAAAATAGTTCCATGCCATTATTTTAATGACTGCAATCCCATCATATGCATGTACCATATTTTATTCACTCTTTCCTTTATTGGTGGAGTACTAATCTTTGCCATTTTGCCATTTCTGCCACACCTGAACCATTTGAAGAAGTGATGATGTAATGAACAGGTATGGCGCTCAATGCTAGCCCCAGAACTTATTGGTCAAATGACCTTGAAAACTTTACTAAACTACTCTGAGCCTATTTCACCATCTCTAATACTGAATAATGCTTATTTCACTGTTGTTACGAGAACTAATTGGTATGATCTATGTGCAAGTCTTTGAAGTATACAGTTGTGAATCCTACAACTATTTTTGTCATCATCATCAAAATAAATATAAGGCCCTTAAGTATTACTGAGAGGCATCTGTTACTATTCCCCACATAGCAAATCTATGCAAAATCTGCCTCTACTGCTAAAGAATCTGTGTAAGGGTGATCATGGAGTTAATTATCATGCAGCCTTCTACTACAGTTTAATCTAGTGTTTCTTTCACTCCAGTGTAAGACTGTCTCAATGGTAGTTCCAGAATGATACGTAAAAAATGTCTATAGCCACAATTTTGTTAACAATGGGAAGGGTAATCATGGGATTTGCTTGAAGGCACTTTTGAGCTGGCAAATATACATTTTTACTTAGATATGTTATAGAACAATAAAAACATGAATTCTAAAGATGCGTTTTCAGACTTTGAATAATGAGAAAATATCAGCATGTCACATCAAAATATGACATATTATTTGGGGAACTCAGAGACACCAAGGGCATAAGCCTCTGACACTAAAATGCCCACCAGTTACCAGCCTTGTCACTACTTAAGATTCCTGCCCTTGTTAATGCTGTCATGCTCTTGGCCTCCTTTCTAGTCTTCTCTATGCTTCTCTATGCTTGGGTGTCTACGTTTTCTCAACAATTTTCATTACTGTTCACACCTTACAGAACCATTCCTCCTCGTTAGAAATGTTTTTTAACTTATAGCTCCTGATGTTTTATGTTGTCCCAAAGGTTGACCTCTGAGTAAATAAATTGTTATACATTTTTTACAAGAAATGACTAAAAAAATCAAAGCAACCTATTATTGAAAAAAATAAAGAAAGCACATTACTTTATTGACAACATGTAGCGAAAACAACTGGTTGATTTTTTTTTCAAAGACGGTTATCTTGGTTTAATGAAGACACAAGCAAAATATAATAGCTGATTTCAAAGAAACGCTTTAACAAAAATCTCAACATCCAATTTTAAGTACTTTTCCTTCATCAATGATTCACATTTATTGAGCATCCACTGGAGCAATCTGGAGCCAGACGTAAAAGCTCTCACTCTGAGATATTATAAAATAGCTGGAAAAGCCTCCTGAGTACTAACGATCACAAACATCCATAAAGCAAGTCATTCTGTATTACATTCACTCAGAGAAGATGAAAATTTGTCTCTACAATAAGCTGGACCCTAGATTGTCTAAGTGTATCAATAATTTACCATTTAAGGAAATTTTGGAGAGGATCAACAAAACTTAAGAATGCTGGTCAAAAATAATCAAAGCAAAAGCTCATGAAACTTTCCACCACACTTGGAAGAGGTCTTTCAGCATGCCTGAAATTTAACAGAAATATAAGGCAGGGCATCGACACTGTCACATGGCAGATACTAATTGTTCCGATTAAAGTCTAACAAGCTTGCTTCCCTGCTGCTCCGAGAATGTCTCTGACTTTTGATCCTGACATCTGTGTCTTACAAGAATTTCACTCTGCTCTGACATTCCCTCTGATGTTGATCCAGGAATTAATGGATTGTGAAAAAGCTGGCAGGATATCATTTAAAAAATAGAATTCCTAGTGTACAAGCGATGAAAAGGTATCAGAATTCACATACTCTGATCCCAACACAATTCTCAGGTTTGGGTGTATGGGGTTTTTAATGTTTGTTCAAAACAGGGCAGAAAATAAAATTTAGCTAGAAAGTTATCCTGACAAAATAGTTACTTCAATGTTCTTTCAACATGTAAGAGGAATACATGATTTTCAAAATACTAAAACAAATTCCATATGAGATAATTTTCTCTGAATGAGTACTTTTAACATGTACAGTTGAACACTTTTTATAAGGAATATGGTGTCTTTATACAATGGAAAATTTTGCTTGGAAAATCTAAGAGCTTTAAAAAATCACCTGAAATAACACTGTTAATACTTATGCTATCTCCCTAATAATTTATGTTTGCAAACACAAGACCCTAGTAAACTATTGATCAAAAGGAGAACTTTAATTAAGGGAAGTATGTGATCTTTAAACATAAAAAAGTTTAAATTACAAGTATCTAAAGATGTGTTTTAAATTAAGGAATTCTCTTCAGGATTGAAATTTTACACATCAGGAGATACTGCCTTGCATTTCATGGTTCTGGATAATTACTAGATGCCAGTGGATAACTTAAACATAGCTTAGACTCAGTGGTATTAATGTGTGACAAGCATTACAGAACATATTTAGTAATTTTAAATAAAAAAGTAAAAGGAAAAACCAGGGAAAAGTACCATCATGGCAATGATATAACTTTTTTGAGTAAGGAAAAAAAATCCTCCTGTATGTCATAATGATCAGAAATTCAACAAGTTAAAAAGAAGCACAAGTCGATTTAAGTGTTAGAGCTATAATTAATGTAAAAATTAAAAAGGTTAGGTATTTTTTATCTAGTCAAGCAAATATCTAATTTTCATATTATAATAAAAAGAGCATCATTGTTTTTTAAAAGCTATGAATTTCTGATGATTTTGTTTAAGTAGATTGCTTTAGTACTTCTTACAACTCATCTGTCATTTCAAGAAATAAGGTGACAAATTCATTAAAAAGAAGTAAAAATAACTGATGGCATGCTATCATTGGCTGCGAATAGCCAACTTAAATTGGTTGGTTTCCATTATTATCTTATAACAATATTTAATTATTTTAAGTTTTGCATATTACTTTTCATAACATGTCAACCTCCCAAGACTCTAGAAATTACATGATCACTAACAAATTGAGCATTACTTGCTCTCAACAGAAAGACTTTCTGGCCCCTAAATCTCCTCCAGTCAGGCTCTCCCTACACATCCCCCACTTAAGCACTTTCCACACTTTACAAAATCAGATTGTCTGAGTACTTTCCACACTTCACAAAACCAGATGATTGTCAATCAGTCCCGTTATATTATAAGCTCAGGCCTATCATCTTTATTATGATATCCCTAGACTTAGAGGGTACTTAATAAATGCACAGTGAATAAATGAATGAATGTAACTCCTACTAGTTTATTTTTTATTTCAATGGTTTCTTTGTATGTGCATTTTATTGTATGCTGACCCAAATACTTCTTGAATAAGTATATAAAATACATAATATATTGAGTATTGTTAAATTAAAATTGATGTGTTCTTAAAATTAAATAATATGTTATTATAAATAAGTATATATCAGCTACATACTTTTTCTATATGGTCATTTTATAAAAGTTAAACTTCTGTCACATTAATTACCCACCTACAACTTTATTTAAAAAAAATATTGAGTGAATTTAAAGAGATATCAAGTTTAGAAAATGTGATATTCAGATTAGAAAGAAAACGTCACAATATTCACAATTATCACTTGCACCCAGAAGTTTCTTAAAGTCTCTTGACGTGGGTCATTTTCCCCCAGTACCCTTTTTCCCCACCTATTTTGCCTAAAATAATCAATCATTAGATAAAAATATATTAAGAAGTGGTCGCCAAACTAAGAAACAAGACAAAGGGGAGAGAAAAAAACAATGAAATGCAAGTTGAAGTATTAAATCAGAAAGGGTTTGCCCATATTAAGAAAAATAAGATTGAAATTTGCAAAAGAAAGGCAGGGGTTTGAAAGTATGTGACATACTTTTATCTGACAGGTGAGGTAAAAATAACACAATGGGGAGGAAATAAGTGAAAATGAAGAGAACAAACTAGATAAGCCATTCATTTTAAATCCTTAAAAGACTGTAGCTCACCATCATCAGACAGAATGTGTCAGAGCTAGCACATCATTTTTTATGTCTCTTAGAACTTTCTTTTCTTGTGTGCCTTACAAGTATAAAATGGTATATGTTTATAAATAAATCATTTTTTGATTTCCAGTTTGCTTCAATTTAATATAGGCAAGGAAGCACAATGACTATGAATTTTGAATCAGCCTCCATAGTGTGTAACAATGTCAAAAATTTCAAAAGTGGTTTTAACCATGAACTACAAAAACAACAACCACAACAATAACAACACAACAACAAGGCACTCAGTTTTATGCAGGTACCCAGCCTACATATCTCCATTCCAGCCACAAGTCTGGCATGTTGGGTTCTGTGGTCCTCTCAGATTGGCCATTCTCCTTTAACTTTTTTAAATGATGGAACTTTAAAGTTTCAATTTTTTTATTAGTTTCAGGTGTGCAAAACAACATAATTATTAGACATTTACGTCCCTCACAAAGTAATCACACCCTCCCATGTCTACTACCCTCTGACATCACATACAGCTATTACAATACCGTTTACTATATCCCCTATGCTGTACTTTACATCCTGTGATTATTTATTTATAGTTGACATTCAATATATTCCACTTCAGCCTCAGGTGCACAGTGCAGTGGTCGGGCATCTACACAATCTATGTAAAGTTATGTAATTCTACCCAAGCTATTCACACCAGGGTAACGTTGCTCCACATAATCAGGAGATCAGTGAGGACATTTCCCTTGAAAAGAGGCTGAAAAAAAATCAGAGCTAATCCACTGCTCAGATATATGATTTTATAGAAAGCCAAGGGAAGGGTGGAGAGTGATAGAAGGAAAAAGACATGACCTTGTTGGTACAACATGCATTAAAAACTAGGTTCTGGACTTCCTGAGAGGCCAGGTCAGTAATCATAAAACTGTTTGACAATGAAGGGTGAGCCCAGGAGGAAGGAGGAGAGAAACAAACGCCCAAAACTTCCACATGAAATGAGCCGCAAATCAAAATGCCAAACTAGATGACAAAATAAAGTGCCAAGAAAGACAGCCAAAATTATTTTCAACAATGAAACATGAGTTCAGTCTAGATGAAATACACATTCTAGGATGTCGCAAGAGATAAATGAAGAAATAACTTATTTATAAAGGACAAAATATGAAAAAAAGGCAAAATTGAAACTAGAGCAAATGGTTACTAAAAATATCAATTACAAATAATGAAAAATGAAAAACGTAATGCCTCAAAAGAATGAAAAGACAAACCACAGATTGGGAGAAAGTATTTGCAAAAGACATCTGATAAAGGACAGCTTTCCAAAATATCCAAAGAACTCTTAAAACTCAACAAACTGATTTAAAAATGGGTCAAAAGATTGGTGCAGCCACTATGGAAAACAGTATGGAGGTATCTCAAAAATCTGAAAATGAAACTACCGTATGACCCAGCAATTCCACTCCTAGGTATCTATCCAGAGAAATCCAAAACTCTAATTCAAAAAAATTTATGCACCCCTATGTGTATTGCAGCACTATACACAGTAGCCAAGACATGGAAACAACCAAAATGCCCATCGGTAGATGACTGGATTAAGAAACTGTGGTACATTTATACAATAGAGTATTATGCAGCCATAAAGAAGAAGGAAATATTGCCATTTAGATGGACCTAGAGAACATTATGTTAAGTGAAATAAGTCAGACAGAGAAAGACAAATACCATATGATCTTACTTATATATGGAATATAAAGAACAGAATAAATGAATGAGCTAATCAGAAACAGTTTCAGAGACATAGAGGAAAAACTGAGGGTTGCTAGATGGGAGGGGGGGTGGGGATAAGGGGGAAAGTGAGGGGATCAGAAAGCACCGTCAGTAACCACAAGATTGCCATGGGGAAACAAAAGTCAATTTGGAGAATGCAATCAATAATGTTGTAAAGGTTTTGTAGGGTATCCGATGGACACTTGTCTCATTAGGGAGATCACCTCAGGGATGATGTAGATGCCGATCACTGCACTGTACACCTGAAGCTGAAGCTGAACAATAATGAATGTCGACCATAATTATTTATTTACATATATATGTATATAAATAATTATATATATATATATATATATATATATATATATATATATATATATATATATATATGATTACAGAAAGTGGAGTACAGCATTAGGAATAGAGACAGTGGAAATGTAATGGCTGTGTGTGATGTCAGAGGGGTAGTGGATGGGGGGAGGGGGGTTGTCACTGTGTGAGGGATATAAATGATAAATGTCTATTACATTGTTTTGTACACCTGAAACTAATAAAAAAAAATGGGAATAAATGTAGGCATGAAAACACGCACACACACAAAAAAAGCAGTTTCTTTAAGGACAAAGGGGATTTAACAATGCAGTAAAACTTGTGCGATGCTGTGGGAAGCAATAAGGTAAAACATAATCATCATGAAACAGAAGGATGCTCACACTCTCTGACCCAATATTACCACAACGTGTTCTAGGAAAGATATAGAGATATGTGAAATATGATTAAATGACATCAATTAGAAGTAGGTGAGAAAGATAAAGGAAAAACAAGGACAGAGAGAAAAGTAGAGCCAGGAATGAGGCTAGTGAAACCCACTCACCTCAGAATTCGGCACACTTGCTTAAATTGGGCCAAGACATTACTGTGAGTTTCTGGAGAGAAACCCAGTCTGTTATAAGACTCATGGTACTCATAAAATATGCTTGCCAATAAAAGTCCAACTAGGAAAAATAAAAAATAAAAAAACAAAAATGGGCCAAAGACTTTAACAGACACCTCACCAAAGATAAACAGATGGCAAATAAGCATATGAAAAGATGCTCTATTTCATATGCCATCAGGGAAACCCAAATTAGGACAACAATGAGATACCACTATATACCTATTGGAATAACCAAAATACAGAACACTGACAGAACACCAAATGCTGATAAGGAGGAGAACCGACATCTTGTCAAGGCCATCGGTAATTCTCCATTGTCTTCCCATTTCATCCTCAGCAGCATTTGACATGTCCATCATTCCCTCTTCCTTAAATGTTCTCTTCTTTGAGCTCTGTGCCTTAACAATCACCTCTTCCTTCTCAGCAACTTCATCTGCCTTTTCTCTATCTACCCTCTCATCCTTGGTGATCTCAAATTATGGTTTCAAATACTATCTACGTACTAAGAGTTATCAATCCTGTATCTCTCACCCAGACCTCTTCTCTTGTATATCCAATTGCCTACTCAACATCTCCGCTTACCAGTCTAGTGGCACACACCCCTTCCCTCACCCCAGACTTCCCCATTTCAGTAAATGGGACCAACACTTTGGGCTCAGGCCAAACAGGACACACCTTCCATTCTTGTTTTTCCCTCACACCCAAAGTCCAATCCAACAATATATTTTCTCATATCTACTTCCAAAATATATCCTGAATCTTATCATTTCTCACAATTTCCACTGTTCCAGCTCCACAACATAGTCCATGAAAATCAATTTCTGCCCAAATATCTCAGCAGCTTCTTTAGTAGTTTCCCTGCCTCCATCTTATTCTCTGACAGTCCCTCCTCCACTTAGGAGTTAGCACTGTCTCAGTTCCATGCTTAAAGTTCCCCAATATCTCTCCAGAGTAAAATGCAAACTCCTGACCACGCTCCACAAAACAATTCCTGATCTCCCCCTTCATCATCACACTCAAGCCATGAAGGCCTTATTACCTCTATCCCTCAGATGTACCACTCTTTCTTACCTCAAGACCTTTGCAATTGCTTTCGCTTTCAACCCCCTAGCCATTCTCTAAAACTATGCCCTACTTCATGCCCTTGGTGGCATTTAACAGTCACTAGAATTATCTTGTTTATTCATTTAGTTATGTTTTTATTTCCTGCCTTCCTCTCCTTAAGCTCTTTAAGGCAAGAATTCAGCCTTGTATACCTCTACATTCCACAATTCCTAGGACGTCTGGTAGATAGTAGGCACTAAAATAAATACATGCCACTGGATGTGGAATTTAAAGTGTTAGGGGAGAAACACCTTCAGTGGATACTTGGAGATTCAGAGCTTGAATTATTTAAACAAGTAGTAATTATAGAAATACAAAATTTGCAGTCCTCAGCACAGAGGTAGGTGTAGACAATATTGTTCTAAGGAGACATACTTGGTGGGGAGGAGGAAAGAGCAGAGATTTTTAAAAAGAAGAACATAGGTGAATGGTCTAAGAGAAGGGGGAAAATGAGAAGAGTTCACAAAAGCCAGGGAGCAAATAGCTTTCCAAAGTAATTAAATAGTGGCAATATTACAGAGACATTTTGTATTTTCTGCTACAGAAATTCATAATGTGGAGTCTCTATGCAGTCATAGTTAAAATTCAATATAAGGTATTATGGGATACCTAAACTTCCAGAGTATTCCTTTATGAATTACTAAGGAGTGATTTTAATAACTAAAGAGCATTATTACCCTTTCCAACATTTAGTAAATTAATTGTTGAAAGATTAAAGAAAAAAATGTAAATGAACTCTAAAGTCCTGGAACATCTATAATGTGTGGTTGTTATCTCTCAGAGAGGCAGCTATTGCACAGTAGGTTTTAGTCAAAGCTAATTGAGGCAAGAGTTCATACAGTATGATTGTGGAAAAAGTCAGTTACGGGGTTGAGCAATGGTGGTGAGAAACTTAAGCCAGAGAATGAAAATTCCTCTTCTGAGTTCTTTAGAGGGGAGCACTGGGGAGGTATGTCACGGGAGCAGAGGAGTTGTAGAAAGATTTCTGCTAGGGGAGAGGAATAAGCATGAAAGGAAAAGAAGCCAATGTGAACAGATAGATATAGGGAAGTGCAAGAAAGAGGGAAGGTACACCAGAGATGATGGGATGGGATGGGACCAGAGAAAACAAATGAAGGAGTTAGCCTAGCATTGAGGAGAGTCATTTCTTCCTCCTTTCACTTACATTATTAATCAATGAGCAAACATAAATGTCTACCAGTGTCTGCCACCCGGGAGATGCTTGATAAATCTTAGTCTCGCTTCATACTCATAAGCACCAGAACTCAATCATCCTTCAAGTATATGCAAAAATTTGGTGTTCCAGTTCCTCAGGCTGCCTGAACTCCCTGGCTTTCTGGTTTTTCTTGAATAGACCCAAGCCAGTGCCCTCCCAAGCAAAGTAAAGGTGGTTATTCAATAGCAGATCCTTTTACATGGCAGAAGACACCATGCCACTCAGGATTAACTGTTCCCATTCCTAAGAGGTACTACCTTCCCGTATGAGGCTCAAGATAGGCACTAAGGAAACGTCTGCTGAAAGGATGAATAACTGCTAGTATTTATTCAGCTCCTATTGTGGAGCACAGAACGGGCCAAGCCCTGTTCCCAGCCCTTTTTATATGTTATCTCATGAATACTCACAGTGCCCGATAGATACTCTCATTCAATAAATAAGAACCCCCAGACACACAGAGGTTATCTTACTTACAGTCACACAGTAAGAGGCAGAGAGGGGATTTGAACTCAAGAAGTCTGGCTTAATGTCTGGATTCCACTATTTCCCTGATCCATGAAAGGATAAATATCTCTCTTTCTCTGGAATCTGCTCCTTTGACCTATGCAGGCAAGTTGAATAAATTCTTAGGTAGCCTATTTTTCAAGAGGCCTGGTTTGCTTGGTTGATCCACGAGCTACTTCAGGTTTTATGACTTTTAAACTCTAAAGTAATTGTTCTCATCTATAGATGATCATCCTCCGTGACTCAACATGCATATTCAAGAGTCCATCTTTACCAATCAGACGGCGCTTGGGGGTCACAGCTCGACTGCCCTCACATACTTAAGCTTTCTTATTTCTCACAGGACATTATTCAAACCATCATAACAATAAAAATCTAAAGAGTAATAATAAAACGAAATAATCAAACTATCATAACAATAAAAAATCGAAAGTGTAATAATAAAACCAAAGTGTAATAATAATTTTTATGATGTAGAATATATGATGAAGTCTAGCCCAGTCAACGGCCTAGACCAGGATTTATTCATTCTTCTATTTATTTAAGACCATCCATATTTATCAAAAACAGTATTTATACAACTAAGTCCTCAAAATCAGTGGCTACTATCCACATTGGCTACCACCAAATTGTTTTTTAATTTTTTCCCCTATTTTTCCATCCCACCTCCACTGTTTTAAGTTGGGAGGCCTTAGGATTTGAAAGTTAATTTCACTATGAACTGAATCAGACATGCTTCCTGAATTGAGATTAGATGAGTTAATTACTTACGGATATGCCTAGGTACTTGGTTCTTTAATAAGAAAAAAAAAATTCAAATGGAATTATCACTTTCAATATTTTTAAGGCCTCCTACATAAGCTATCAAATAGTGCAGTTTTTCTTTTTTTATTTTCTGCTACAGAGATTTATAATAAAGAGTCTATATGCAGTCATAGCTAAAATTCAATATATTATAGGATACCTAAACTTCCAGAGTAATTCATTTATGAACTTGAAATAAAAAGTTAAGCACAGTTAATTAATACTTTTAAAGTTTTACAACACAAATAAAGTAATTTTTATAATAGGAAATTATGGGCTTTTATACTCCTAGCGTAACTACAAAAATAAATTCCATATGAATTAAAGATTTAAAAGTAAAAAAATAAGAATACTAGGGAAAAATATTCTTATACTCTTAGAATGAAAATTTTGCTCAGCATGATACAAAACCAAGAAGCTATTTTTTTTTAAAGTGACAAAGCTGATTAAATAGAAATTTAATTACTATATGTCAAAGGATACTAGAAAATTTTAAAGACAAATGACAATCTTAGGGAGAAATGTACTACATTTTTATATGACAGATAATTTAAAAACACGTAATCCATAGAGAATATTCACACATAAATAAGAGAAGGTGAACATAGTTAATTGGGTAAAATTATGAATGGATGAATTATAAAAGAAATACAAGTGACCAATAAACATACAGAAATATATTTAACTTCACTAATAATCAGTCTATGGATTTTCTTAAATGAGATAATTTTTTAATCTATCAGGCTGGCACAGATGAGTAAAAGAAAAGATGTGGAGAAACGGCGCTCTGATTCATCCTTGGGTAGAATGTAAATGGGCTATTAGGCAGCATCTGTGGAAAACTAAGTGTAGATATTATTTGTACCAATAATTCTAATTCTAAGATTTCATACTCAGTGCTACTAAGAGAAGTCCCCCCACTTCTCTCTCTCTCTCCCCCCCACTCCATCACCCCCCACCCCAGGCTGCCATACTTCCCCTTTTCTGCCAGGGCAGTGATTTGCCATCCTCCAGGGAAAGCAAGCTTTCTCCTGTCACTTCATCCCTGGAAGAGTAGATAAATTCAATTCAGGGGTTATTTTAGCCTCATATCAAAACAACTTCTCACATTAACCTTATTAATAGAAAAGTGAAGACTGTATTTCAATTCCTATCTGGCTCCTGAGTCGATTTATCAAAGTATCTACCTGTTTATCAACATCTAAAAGAGTTATTAGATCCCCAAAGCCTAACTGTGGAATACATACAGCCATAAAAAGTGGTCTTTCTTTATATAGTGATGTGGAAAGAGGTCCATTGAACAGTAAATAATAAAACAAATTACAGAATATTACTTGTAAAAAAAAAAGCATATAGTATTTATATTTTTTTTGTGTATATATATGTGTGTGTATATATATATTTTTTACATGAATATGCCTAGAAAATGTTATTAACAATACTTATCTCTGGTGGATGGTTTTGGTTGGAAGATTTTCATTTTATGCTTTATACATGTCTGTAATTTTATAGGAGATCATTTATTAACTTATGGGAAAACTCCTATATGTTTTTAAAAATGGATGAAAATTATTAATTCACTATTAAAAATAAGAGCTGTTTTCATGAAAAGAGGATGATCAGGTTACCACATGGGGTAACCTGTTTCACAGTTGCAAACAATGTGTCTCCATAATTAGAAATGTGTGCATATATAATCCCCCAGACTATTACAGAATAAGGTCATTTGCCCATGGATTTTCTGAAGTGAACACCCTGGAACAATGGTTAATATTTTAACTGTAAGAAACTTTGATGATGAAGCATAAAATAATGAATAACAACAAAAGACTAAATTTCAATATGTATATTGCAAAAGTAGATGTAAACCTTTAAATAGAGTTTAAGTTGCTTTTTTAAGAGTCTCATTTATTCTGCTTCACAGGGCCAGGAACCAGTGGGATTAACAGTGGGCAGGAGACTGGGGGAGAATGTCAGTCTGTGGGGAAGGGAGGGGAAGGGAAGGGAGGGGAGGGGAGAGGAGAAGAGGGAAGGAGAGGGGAGGCCTCTCCTGACCACACCCTCACCGAACATTATGCAGATCAGAGAGAGAGCTATACATGCTCTGATTTCCCACAAGGATTGATGAACAAGTACAAAATAATAGGAAGTGACAGGAAACAGATGACTGAGGTCTAATTTAATGTCACTTAAAGAGACAACATATTAGGTTGGTGCAAAAGTAATTGTGGGTTTTGCAATTATTTTCAACCTTTTAAACTGCAATTACTTTTGCACCAACCTAATACTTTAAATTGGTCTTCAGAAATTACAGGTTACAAATAAGATAATGGAAATGTATTTGTATCATTTTAGGTCACTAATATAAACATCTTTGTGAAGGAAAAGGAAATTATTTGCTATATAATGTGGCTAAATTTAAAAGACATGCTAATTCAGGGTAATTTGTTTCTTACCTTTAGCAACATGAGAAACAAATTACTGTAAACACATGCAATTAAGTATAAAAATGCAAACTAATCTATATTTAATATTGTAAAATATCCATAAGTAATATAAATAAAAGGTAAGTAAGATATTTTAATAGTTATATATTTAACTTATGTATATGCATGAATATGGGTAAGTTCTTTCATCAAATCCACACCCATACAGGGTTAAAATTCCCACATTTAAAAAATTAAGTTTGTCTAAAGCAAATTCAAGCACGTCCAAATAACTAAAATATAAATTTTTGTTCAGTATTAGTTATCTAAAGATTTTAAGTTTTGTGTGTGTATAGATATGATATACATGCATAACATACGTATATATGTGTGTGTTGTGTACATGTATTCACACAATCCCCAGTTAGCCAAAGCTTATCAACCGTTTCTCTGCCTAACAATGAAGGCAGCAAATCGTAGAGCAGGCCTTCATTCTAGAAAGAAGCTCTGGAATGGTACTTGTTTCACAAACATAAGGCAAACAGGCAGTAACTGTCCTGGGAGAAGGGAGTCACACAATCTTATCCGTGGCCTGACCAAGCTACCCATCCCACACTTGCAATGCAGAGTCAAGGTGCTTCTGGGGAAGAGCACACTAGAGTTCCTAAGCCCTTCCCTTCAGAGATAAAAGAGCTGTTACTACAGATTCACTAATGCAATAAGAATGGTACCCCCGAGATGTGTTAATAATAAAGGATACTAAGAAACTTCAGAAGGGGAGCATTCCAGAGGATACACTGGAACTGCTACTAATCTGGGCAGAAAGGGACTGTAACTATGAATAGGAATATTATTTTCCCCTTCTAAGGGGTCATAGAAGATAGGAATGAATAGATGATCGCTAGAGAGAGGATCAGACCCACAGATAAATTTCCTAATGCTTATAAAAGCTTAAAATCAAATATGAATTTATAATCCACACATACAAAAATCTAGAGGTTAATTGATGCTGTAAAAGTTTATAACACTTGACCTCCAATTTCAGAATCCATAGGTGAGTTGTGATACTACTCCGCACCCTTGAGAAGGATTCTGACTTAGCTGTAGCTGTGGACACTCCATTTGCAAAGGGATAGATCTACCCCTCAGAGTCCAAACTAGTTAAAAACCCTAAGCTGGCCACTTAGCCCACTGCAGACCTCACTTCTGCTGAAATGACGGTCAATGTCATAAAACCAAATTGTTCCTGCCAGATCAGTTAAGGCAGGATCAGTTATATGCCATGACCCCAAGTGTTTCATGTTTCATGCAGCAGAAACCACCTCTAGCCACCCAGCATGTATCTCATAGACAAGCCCAGAGAGTCCTAGCCCCTCTGTGCCAAGTGGACAGAAATGGTGTGTGGCTTTTGGTTTTAAAAGATCTGTCCCACTTTCCCTCCCCTGAACTTCATGTCCCGGCTGACCGGGCTTCCTGCTTCCACGCTCACAGCAGCCAGAGTGGTCCGTCTAAAGCATAAATCAGATTGTGTCATGCCCAGCAGTAAAATAATTCCACTCATCTATCAGTCATTGGATCTAAATCTTTCTTTGTTTTTATTTAACACTACAAGTGGACTTTGTTTCAATTAACGTGTATATTGATTAGGATAAGACTCAAACTATATTTCCCTCAGAAACAACATTATAAATGGTGTTAAAAAGGGCAATAACGAAGACTCCTCCCTGCTGGGACCATCCACCCCCACCCCACCACACTGAGCCTGCAACAAGGGGAGGAAGAGGAAGGAAAAGGGCGGTGGGGCAGCCCACGCAAAGGTTAACATTTCACAGACATTCCCAAAGCAAGCAGCTCTCATGTCCACAAAGATAAGGAAATTAAGGCAAGAAGTAGGTGAGATGCCTTTATTTTTGATCCATGCTGATTTGTACATTTGAAAACGGGTAGGTCTATTTGCAAGTGCAAGCTGAAATATATGAACTTCAAAATGATTTTAAATCAAACTATGAAAAAAACTAGATGTGTTCAGTTTCTGATCTGGAGGGCTGTAAACAACTCAGGGAGATTTTGAAAACATGTCTGAGTGAATAAAATCACAAGTGGGAGAAGCATATGCATATATGTATACAAAGGAAAAGCACAAAGTATTACATATCATCCATCTGCAAATTAGACATATGATAGAAAACCAGAAGTAACTCTAAAAAAAGATCCACATGCTGTCACTAGAAACTAGGTCTTGCACAGAAAAATAATGCACTTCTACATGTGTCATTCCAATGATTGTAAACTGAAACTATTCTGTTTAAGGCAAGTACATACTCGATTGAAAGGGAAATTAATTATTATAAGACAGGATACTTTAAAACTGAGATGTCCTTGGACACATACTGTTATAAATGATCCAACATACATATGCTATATAGATTTCCTTTCTACCTTTAAAAAATAAAAGTAATACCATTTCATTTTTGTAGAAAATAATTAGTAGAGAAATAATAGGTAAGTGGAATTCAACTAATAGTTTTTTTTATAATGTATACTCTATATTTCCATCCATAGCGTCTAAGAAAGATTATGTTTTCAACCTGTTTTTATCAACTGGCCATTATTTGAAAATCTATGTTATATATTTCAAAGAAATTTAAGTATTACAAGATGCAGAAATAATTCCTCTCTAAAGTATGTTCTCACTAAGTGGAGAAATGTTCATACTGCATTTCTGTCTTTCAGTCTTTTACTTTGAAAAAAAATGAGTCATAATATAAATATTTCCGCAAAAGCAGACAATATACAGGTGTGATTATAGAAAGATTGTTTTTATAATTAATGAGGACATGGGAAGAAAAATAAGAGATAGCTTTTCTAATGTGTAATGAAGTTCTCACAAAAGCCCAAACACCAGGAAACTAAAGCAATTGATATACACATTGGTACAAAATACAAGATAATATAATCATCATCACCATTGTTATTCTTTTCTCCAAAAGCTTTTCTCTTGCTACCCTGAGAATAAATGTTTAAAGAGAAAAGCTTAAA
Source organism: Rhinolophus sinicus (assembly GCF_057876585.1). Lineage (NCBI taxonomy): Eukaryota > Metazoa > Chordata > Mammalia > Chiroptera > Rhinolophidae > Rhinolophus > Rhinolophus sinicus. The sequence continues at coordinate 163,368,949 of NC_142514.1, forward strand.
GCATTGACTACCTTTTCAAGTCCTATTTTCTGTTTCTAATTTCTAGTCACTACCTAAATGTTAACAAAAGACACTTCCTTAAACAGACATCACTTTTTAAAAGCTACTGTCATTAGAATGCTGCCTTGATTTTTATATTTCCTGACATCAGGTTATTTGGGCTACATTTACTGTCCAGTGTCCAATGACATTTGCAGAAGGCTTCAAGAACTAAATTCCATCTTTCATGATATCAGGATAAATATACATTTATAGAAAGAAAAAAAGGTCACAATAAGATGAAACAGCTAAGTGTCAAACAGGTGAGAGGTTGGAAAGGATTAAAAATTGAATATTACTTTGAGTAACATTTTTAGAAGTACTTCAAACCTATATTCTGACTTTTAACTTAAAGCTTTCTACTTCGTTCTCCCTCCCCCACTCCCATCAATTGGTACATTGGTTGTACACCGAACCTGAAAAACATCTCAATTCTATGACAAGGTCCTGATTTTCGGTAGAATTTGATGGGTAAATAGATAATTTTGCTGAAATTGAATAGCAGAATTTTCTGAGCATATGAAGTGTCATTTTAAAAGTAATAAGGCTGATTCTCATGCATGGCTGGAAGAAGCAGGGAGGGAGTGATCACAGCAAGGACAAGTTTGAACAAGCTTTAACCTGGAGCAACAATGCTCCAAAGGCTGGCCAGCCCCCATGCCTAAGATAGCGCTAAAGACACACACACACACACACACACACACACACACACACACACACACACACCATTGTAGGAATAAATGATTTACAGCAAAAGAAAATAAAATTACAGGAAAACAATTTTTTGGGTAAAAATTGTAGAATAAATTTAGAATAAAAATTATTTGTATATGAAATTGAATATTGAATCTGCATTTTTTTCCAATTCTTTTTCCTCTGTTTTATTCATTTTGAATTGTTTCTGTGGTAACCATTAGGCTGAACAAGGAAACAAATCACCTTCAATTCCATTAGAAGCTGTTAGAGAAGAAATCTGCAAGCTACGACACACACAGTTTGCCTAGAATTGAAGCATTTAGTTTCAGAATTTCAAACACAAGAGAAAATTATATTCTAAATATAAACATTATCTTTCCACTTATCTTCTCCTTCTTGGTTTCATGAGTCTCCCATCATCAAAACTCTCTTATAAGTTCAAATTTATTTCTCCTCATTCCTTAATACTAGAATATCTTCTTAAGTCATCTCACCACTGTCCAATAGTCATCCCATCATCTTTTCTAGCTTGTGTTTCCTATTCTCCTACATGGAATGGAAATGTCTTTCTTATTTCTCTTTACTTTAAAACAATGAAATATTCAAGACATAAATATATGACAATAGTAGCACAAAGAAAAGGAAGGATAAATGGAAATATATTGGTATAAGTTTCTTAAATTTATTGTAAAGTAATAAATATTATTCAAAGATAGACTATGAAAAGTTAAATAGGTATGTTGTAAATCCTAGAGCAACTACACATACACTCATACACACAAAACAAAACGAAGATATACAGCTAATAAGCCCATGATAGAGATAAAACGAAATGATTAAAAGAGGTAAGGAGAAAAGATAAAGGAAAAAAGAACAAGAGAGACAAATAGCACACAAATGACAAGATTAAACCCAATCATATTGATAATTATGTTAAATATAAATGGTCTAAACATTCCAAGTAAAAGCAAGAAATTGTCAGAATAGAGGAAGAAGCAAGACCCAAATATATTCTTTCTACAAGAATCACTTTAAATACAAAAACACAGTTAAAAGTAAGATGATTGAAAATAATATCTCGTGAGAACACTACTAAAAGGAAACCTAGAGTAGCTATATTAATATAAAGCAAAGTAGACATCAGAACAAAGAATATTACCAGGAATAAAGAGGAACATTTCATGGTTTTAAAATGTCAATTCATGAAGAAAATATAATAATCCTAAATGTATATGTCTCCACTAACAGAGCTTCAAAGTATTTTTAGAAAACACTTATAGACCTGAAAAAAATAAACAAATCCACAAGTACAGCAAGGATAATAAAAGATTTGAACCACATTATTAAGCAGCTTGAGTAAATTGACATCTTATAGAACACTCCCAACCAACAAAGCTCTCAATAGGCCCAGAGGTCTCTGTAAGTCCACTGGTCCTGTCAGTAGGTCTGCAAATTTCTTCCGGCTGTTTTCCTGAGCTAGACTAAGATAGGCGTTGAGAAGACGGGGAACCCCTGTCCCTGCCTTCACACAGTGAACCAGGTCCCATCCTCCAATTTCACACAGAATCTTTTAAGTCCCTGTTATCTTTCAGTAGACAAGACACATTACTTCCAACCAGCAGCCCAACAGGCCTATGGCTTTAGTTCTCTCACAGTTTTGTGTTTCTCTTCTATCTCTGGTTCATAGTAATATTCAAGATATTTAACAACCTAGTACATCCCAGACACAAAACATTCACGCCAGCTTGGAATGAATGAATGAATAAATGGAGGGGAGGAAGGGTAAAACAGAAGGAAGAAGGAAAGTGAAGGAGGGAGGGAAGAAAAAGAGACGGGAGGGGGAAGTATGTGATATCGGAAATTTACTTTAAAATGCATTAGAAATAGTTTGATAAAGAGAGGGATGGATAGATGGATAGCCATTTGATAAATTAAGGGTAGTAAAATGTTAATACTAGATTAGAGGTGGTAGGTATTTAGGTATTTACCATAAAATTCTTTCAACATTTCTGTATGTTGAAAATTTAGTAACAGAATATTGGAGAAATGTTTAAATTTTAAAAACCATGTTAAGGTGTATAGGATAAAAATAGTCCTGATATAATATGTTGGTGAGCTATATAATCAATTTAGTGCGTCCACGCCAGCATTTCAACAATGCCTCACTTTTAATAAGGTTAAATCTTGTTTTGAAAAACTCTAGTGTTATATTGTGCTATGTGGAAGGGTGTATATGTAATATAATATTGAATTGCAATGTAAAACGTATTTTTTCCTGTGGATTATGATAGGAACTATATTTCTTACTATGGATTTCAGTCAAAGAAGTTTGAAAGCCACCAATATAGAAGGGGCATACAGCTCAAAGTTCACCACTTTTGGTTTCAAGGGATTCTAAGGAAAAGAAGTAAAAACGTAGTAGGATGGAAAGTGTGGGATGGGTAGGAGATGACGCAGACCTGAGATACACAGGGTTTGGTCTCCCACCTCCCAGCTTTAATCCAGAAGGGGTCAGGTATATAAGTCGAGGATAAGGCTAAGGCCAATGGTTCCTATCTGGATTCCCATTTGATATTCTGGGAGGTGACTATGTTGAGCCCGCCCTCTTCACCAACCTTCAGCAGAAGCAAAGAAGATGGAGCCACAGAGTAAATGCAGTGGAATAATGTGCAGGAGACAGAAAGAAGACCATACTCTAGCTTTCTTGAGTTGTTTTCAGTTGGGGTGTGGCTAAGACCTACAAATTTTCACATGGCCCCTTGGGAACCAAAAGGTAGCTAAGCTGTAAGCCAGAAGGGCCACACATATTAAGAGCCCAAATGCCCACAGTGACTGCTCTGCAGAGGTTGTAGGGTGACCTGCTCAGGCCACGGGCAAGATGGGAAATGTGGTAGAAATGCAAGGAGAGCCAAGCTAAAGCTACAGCTTCCAAAAAGCACTCCTGACCAAGCAGAGAGCAGCCAGCAGTCCAGGAGTTATATCAGCTGCAAACCTCAGAAGCAGACAAGGCCAGCAATACCTCAGCAACTGGACACCATACGTACGGCTCAAAAGACTACTCTCCCTCCATGGCACCATGAAAACTCCACAATACTTTCCTCACATACTACGTAAAAGAAATTAGAAAGCTATGTCCCCCTTACATAGAAAACTGTATGCCAACATTTTAAGCTGACATTTAAAATTTTGTAGCCTTAGCTTAAAAACAGTGGCAAAGGGGGTGCTGTCTCCTTTCTGGCATATTATAAACATTGGCATTACTAAATAAAGCTACTAAAAATTTTTCTTTTAATTCTGTCCTATGAGATTAAATATCAAAACAATTTTATATCAAACATCATCCATTTTTTTAAAAATATATGGAAAAGCTCTTCTTTAACAATCAAAGATTAAATGTTCTTTTTTCTCCTCAACTTCGTATGTCTAGACCATTTCTTCCTTAACAGAAATATATACATAACAACAAGGAAAGCGATTCGGAGCCCCACAAGAAGGGTATGGCACCAATTCTTCAAAATGTCCCTTTGTTTGATGCCTTGGACATTTTTACACTCCCAGGTGAAGCACCGACATAGATTCAGGATGAGGGAGAAGTGTGCTCTGCCTAAGAACAATGAAAGATGGGAAAGGAGAAATGGCACATACCTCCACTGTAGTCACATCTCAGGCAGAATAATTTTAATAAAAAGTACACATGGAAGCTGAGAAGAACCTAGGTAGTCATTCATTCCTTAAAACTCCCCTCTCACTCTTTGTGTATGTGCAAGAGGAACAACCCCAGTTGTGACCTAATTCCAGCTCCGCCAGATAAACCCAGCTGACTTCTTGGAGGGAACACAGAAGAAGGGCAGAAATATGCACAACTGAGCCTCTTTAACCAAAAGGCTGAGCATTATCTAAAGAATCGGTTAATTTATTTGGCCTGAAGGAAATTTAGTTTTTATTTTCCCCCCACTACGCTGAGTGATACCTCGTATGAAAGATCAAATCAGATTAAGCAAAATTTAAAAAATACTTCTTTCCATAGCTTGTGTAGTGTCGGTGTGAATTTGCTTTCTTGAAACATGTATCTCCCTCCAAAGGTAAACTCAAGTCTATGCTTTCCAAACTTAATGACTTTCATTCCCCATCCACAGTCTTCAACCACTCCAGGATTTCAGGTACTTCAATCCTGAGTTTAAAGAAAGCCTTTGTGGCCTTGGGTTTACATTCAAAATGGGCCACAAATATAGCTTTTTTCCTAACCTCCAAATACAGTTAGACATACAATCAAAGAGATATAGTGACAGAATCAACCAAAGAAGACAATCTTTATAAAATTTGTATTCCATCACCAGGCCATGCTACCTGTATGGTTTATGAATTAATATATTTATAGACTCTTGTAGTAAATATCACAGAAATAGAACAATTATGTCATATTGGGGAGTTGTTGATAGAGTTCATTTTAAGTGTAATCATGTAAAATATACCCAAAGCTTTTAAAATTCTGTTTTGACATTTCTTTATTAGATATACTGTGAACCTCAAAAATATGGGCCACTCCCAACCTCTGAGAGGTCTTATCTATACCCAATGTCCTTATTTCCTCAACATCAATTCTTTCTTTACTCCTATTCCCTCTAAGGTTTCATTAGCTTTCAAAGGTCACCAATAACCTTTTTTGTATCAAGTACAACCTGTTTGAAAACATCTTACTCGTTCACAAATTCATGCCATTGCCTACAGAAGTCTCCTTTTCAATCTCTCCCCCTATCTCACTTAATGAAGCATTCCTCACCTACGCTAAAGCAAGGACAGGGCTCTAGTCCCACTACTACTCTACCTGCTGTCTCGTTTTGAACAAGTATCTCAACTGCTTTATCGCTAATATTAGTAAGAAAGGTAGCACTTATATGTGAATCTAAAAAGGAAAAAAAAGGCAAATTCATCCCAACAAAATGAGAAATGTGGTTGCCACGGGCTGGCAGTGGGAAAAAAAAAGGAGAGGTTGGTAAAAGGGTACAAACTTTCAGCTGTAAAATGCATAAAGGCTAAGAATCTACTGTAAAAGATAATGACTGTAGTTGATAACACTGTATCGTATCATTGAAATTTGCTTAAAGAGTAGAACTTAAATGTTCTCACTATATATAATGATATATATTGATGTATGTTAATTAACAGATGGTGGGAATCTTTCACAATGTTTACTTTAAATATCTTATTATTTTCTTTCTCAATTATACCTCAGTAAAGCTGAAAAAAAATTATACATATAATGCTGATGATGATAACTAATACCTACTGATCACTTACTATTTCCCAGCTACTGTGTTAAGAGTTTTCATATGCATTAACTATCTAATCCTCACAACCACCCAATTTGCTAAGTACAGTATTGTTATTGTTGTTGTTATACTTATTCTCTATAAAACTAGAGGACTAGATTAGATGGCCTCTAAAGTTCATTTCAACCTTCAAATGTTTCACTCTATTTTTCCACATCCTATTTTTAATCTTTGTTTTATTTACACACCCATACAACATAAAATCTGACCTACACATAATTTTAGTACTTAATTATATACTGCAAAGCACGCTCTTAATAGTGTCATGTGGATATGCGTTATCTTTTAAAAACAAGAATGTAAGCTTCCTAAGGCAAGGTCTTGGCTAGTTCTCCCGTATTCTCAACTCTGGTTAACATACAGACTGAGCAAACAAGGAGTCCTCAATACTTCTTCAACATTTCATTTTCTTCTTTGGTTCTCTAGTTTTTTGTTTGTTTGTTTGTTTGTTTTTCAGGGAGGGGGATCTTTTCTGACCAAACAAGATAATGTTAATTCAGTGACTGCCAGAATCGTAATCCCCAAGGATACCACACTGTATCGTTTATTTATAGAGATCCTGAAAGAGCGTCCTACAGGTGCCCATCCGGTGGTTAGATGGCAAATAGATTGTGATGTATGTGGGTCTGGGGTTTTTCCCCACAATTTTTGTGGGTTTTTTTGTTTTGTTTTGTGAAGACTAGAGTATCTTATCTACCCAACACTGAACTAAACTCAGATCATATGTAAAAGATCCTTTGTTATTTTGTTAGTCATAGAATGTGGAATCCAATGCCAATATAATTGCGGTATCTAGACTGTATTTCTTCATTCTAGAACAGTACTGTCCAACAGAATTTTCTATGATGATGTGGCTATTGAGTATTTAAAATGTGGATAGTGGGACTGAGGAACTAATTATTTTATTATAATTAATTTAAATTTGAAAACCACATGGGGATAGTATATTGGACAATACAGCTCTAGAAGATTTAACTCCCTTGTGGCTTGCCAAGGCTTACAACTAGTTATCTTTTCAGTACCTTTTATCTATGCTACCGTTCTCTTATCTGAAACTTTCAACATTTACTTCCCAGTGACATATACTGTACTGATAAATTAACTCTTGCCATATCCTTTTTCCATGCATAATTGGCTTTGCTTAGGAACTTGAAATCTTTTTAAAATGTAATAGGATGCAGTTACATTTATTTTTTAGGTAACTATGTAGAATTAATTTTCTGGCATAGTTAACTCAAGAAAATTTGACTGAAGAGAGTAAGAAATTAACGCTACACTCATTTCCATCTTTTGTTACATATATAAAATACAAACAAATGATGAATTGGACAATCAGCAACTTGTTATGACTTATATATTCCAACTAATGCTATTAACAACAGGTGAAAGGAAACCACTATATAGTCTTTTAATAAAATAAAGCAAACCAACGATTTCCAAAATGTTTATACTTAGGAGTCTCTGTTTCATCAATCAGTAGTCAGCCTTAATAATCAAAGATTTTAACTAACAATCACTGACAACATTGATGAATTTGAATAGAAAATAGAAAATACAAGTCACTCCTCAAGACGGTTGGTTTTCCTCCCCCTAAGAATATACCTTCAATACTGTTTTAGTTCTTCAAGGGAAAGAAAAAAAAAAAAACATTCATATTCTTGTCCATTCACACAAACCTCTCAGTGAGCATTATTGTTTTGGGAGGAGGGGGCAGCAGGCAGGGGGTCCAGGATGTTGACAGAACAGATAGGATGTCAGGTGAAGATAGAATGCTGTGCCCTCTCTAACCAGCTGAAGACTCGGCATGATTGTTTTCTTACAAATAATACCTGTGGGTGTTGAAACTGTTCAGGGAATCTATCAAACACACTCTTTCACTTTGCTGCTATAACTCTATAAAATTTATTCTCATTTCAAAAGAGTCATAGGCAATAATACCTGTCGGTGGTTGAGTAATTTAAAGAAAATTTGTCAGGTCTACTTTCACTTATTTACCAGAACAATTCTATACTTATTTGGAGGCTTTAAAATGCAACGTTTTCTACTCAGTATGATTAAAATGTTCAAAAATGAGAGCTATTCCTCTAGCTAAAGAGTTGTCTTAAATTATATATAAGTAGAGATAATATATTAGAACTGTTGAGGATAAAACTTTGATCAGAAAAGGAAAATAAGTTAATATTATACTCATTTCCATTTTTTACAATTATAAAAGTCATTCACACATAGACATATGAGAAAAGAAAATACCTAAACACTATAATATTAGGGGGGGAAATGCATTACTATTTTATTAATGCCAAATTGTTCTCAGGGACTTCTGAAGGCCCAGGTCTATAAACTTATAAAAGCTATCTATTCAAATTGAAAAATAGATAAATGGAAGAACAAAAGTAATAACCTTTCCAAATCAGTTAACATTCCTTATTAAGTCATCTATACTCATACTGTTTATATTAAGTATCATAAAAGATGTAAATGCAAATTTTAAAAATTTTCTATTAAATAACTGGCGTTTTCATTCACAAGTTCAGAGGGAGAAAGAGCTCAATAATGTTTCATTTAAAAATGTATTTTTCATACTAGTTCATCCAAAAATATTTTAAAATTAAATAAAATTTAATTAGTCAAAAAATTTGTCAACTAACACTTTTTAAAGTGTTGATTTAAGGATGAAGATATATTCTTAGATAATCCCCAAATGGAACTTACACTTCATTAAAAATGTTCATAATCACATAATCAGAAAAGTCCATCTTCCTATATAATTATTTTAAAATACCATTTTTAAGGTAAATTGGCTTTTATTTTTTGAAGGAGTATTTAATATTAATAAAGATAATATTTTGAATTGAAAGGCACCCAACTGAGATGTAAATAAAGCTTTCTGTATTTATACAACTGAATTATCACGTGAAAAAAATATTTAAGTCTAATTTTTTTCAAAGTGATTCATTTAATAAATAGTTTTCATGGTAAAAAGTTCAATTTTAAGCCAGAATTTTAAAAGAATTAAGAGGAAAATATAGATTTAATCTTTTTTCTTGTGACCGAAACAACTTTATGACAAATCAAATGAAATGTTCCATGAAGATAAATGTGTCATCGATAAATATGGAAAATAAACAGTGTTTCAATATCATTTCTTGTTTTATCTCATTGTAATTTTCTCCCACTCTGTAATAATTACCTATGCACAAACTCTAGATGGCAATATTGCACTTACTGTACTTTCAAGAAAATTGTCACAGTCAGTCCCCACATAGCCTCTTTATCAACATTTTATGTGCCACGGATCTATAGCCTCTTATTATAAGTGTAATGAAGCAGAAGTTATTGAAGCATTTTATTGATTGCTCAGATCACAAGTTTACTGCCATACTGAATTGGCACCTTACTCACTGAAGCAAACTGCTGACACCTTTTTTAAAAAGTGACAACTACATCTATTTCATGACCAGAAATCCATTTTCATCTCTATCAAGACAAGAATGCAATTTTCACTTCATTTAACTGATGTTAGGCCTGCTCAAAGCATGACACTTAGAAAAAGACACAAGTTTAAGGTTCTTAAAATACTTAAAGTAACTAGAATGTAGCTTGGTTTCAGGGAAAAAATTTCAACAATCACTCAAATCTACAAACAATCTAACATTCTAAAAAATTACCTATCAGAAACTGCAGAAGTAGTTTTCATTTTGAAATATCTGTAACATTATTTTAATGTTTTTAATTGTAAGTTATGTCTAGGTATTATAGATTTTGTTCCAAAGTTTCAAAGGGCATCAAGAAGTTTAAAACTGAAATATTTTGATTATTGCCCCAGGAAAACTAAATCAAGAAAACAGCACAATTTTTAATGTATATATAGACGGGGATCTAAGGTAGAGCAAGTGACTATAGTTAACAATACTGTATTATATACCTGGAAGTTGCTAAGAGAGTAGATCTCGGATGTTCTCACCACAAAAAAAAAGAGAAGATAATTCTGTGAAGTGATGGAGGCGTTAACTGATCCTACTGTAGGAATCATTTTGCAATATATAACCGTAGCAAATCATCATATTGTACATCTTGAAACTTACACACTATTCTATGCCAACTATATCTCAATAAAGCTGGAAGGAAAGTAGCTGGCACACTGAAAGAAGTATATATAGAAAATGAAATAGAAATAGTTATTTCTTCAGTAATGTTAGGACCAATATATGATTTTGATCAAAGACACAAGACAAACTGAAAAGACAATCTGAAAAGACAAACTTTCAATACTTCTTTTGTAAGAAATTATAATACCAAGATTCCTTTAAAAATACATTTTACAACAATCAAATTCTGTCAGCACTAAATGTAATTCAAGCATATTTTGAACTAAATCTATTGTGAATAGAATTATAATATTATTATTGGTATCTAAGTATCAAACTTATTGAAAGTGTAGGTAAAGTGAACTAACATTAACTTATGAATTTCTTGACAAAATCTACATGCATTGGTAAAGGTTAGTTTAATGCAATAATAAAGTACACTTCAATTTTAAACTGCAAAATCAATATGTGCTGAAGTTGGATGGTCATATCCTCATCTAATTATATGCCTCAACTTAAAGGTTACAGTACAGTTGCAGTCTAAAATGTAAAACATAATTTTTGAAATAGAAATTTAGTGTTTGAGATTTTTAAACTCAATGCATCAAATATGGAGAATTCAGAAATAGCATTTAATAACATTCAAAAAAGTACTTTACTTAAATTGATAAACAAAAAGACCCATATACCACACACAAAACAACTTAAATCACTTATGCAGAAAATTGTACTTTTTAACAAACTTCATTAAGTAATGATCTATTACAAGTAGCCTAAGTATATATTTCCAAGTTAAAATGACAGAAATATGTAACTGAAGCTTCAGACATAAAGAGAAATTATCAGTTTTTTTCAACACAATCTCAAAATTTAGAAAATGGCCCAAGACTGTAAGAAATATTTGAGGGTATTTTACTGTTTATTGTTTTAAGTAATCAAACAAGTGATAATTTAATTTCAAAGTTGATCATTTCTTTCCAAACTGCTGAAAATTAGGAGTAGGGTTAAAAATTCCTTCAAATTTTTCATGTCTTAAGTACCAAAGGGACTATAATGTTATTCATAATTAAGATGGTTGTTAAGATATTATAGTTACATACTCATTTCATTTGTTTCTCTCTGAATTTCAGAAATTGCTATGCAATCTATAACAACTGTTAGGCTCTACTGTGAACCACTTTAAATAATTAAAATTTTATGTTTATGAGCTCTTTTAAAAATTGTATTTTAAAAGAAGAGTACTGTGCATTTATTATCTAAAAGTCTCCAGGACTTTGGTGGATTGGGAGGCGGCGGGGGGAGGGAGAATTCAAAGGAGAATCCAAATGGGGAAGATATTTCCAGAAATGAATGTTTCCCAAAAATCACGTTTGTACTTAAGATCAGCCATTCCGAATCATTATTTATATAGCTTTCTGGCCCAGCTCCATAGACTTTTATGCATCCCTACAGTGTTTCTGAACAGACTGACATATATTTTGTTTACTGACAGCAACTAAAAGCTCTGTGTAGATCATACATAAAGAAGATCATGTTTAAAAATCACTAATATCATTTTAAAAGGTAGTGCAGGCTTGTGTTTTGGCCTCTGTTAAGCTGTGTTAGGCCTATGAATGACAGCCTCCCTGCTTGAAGCACACAGAAAGCACAGCCTTCCTCATTCACTGACAGCACTGTGGCCTTTTCACACGTTCCTTCCACAGCAGTGTTTGTCCCCAAACACTGGAACTCGACACAATGGCATTCCTACTCCAACACCCCCACCAACAGCACCACGACAGAACAAGAATGCTAATGAGATGGAACTGGCCCGATCTACGAAAGTGTTAACTGCATTTGATAGGGACGAGTTCCTGCTACTTCAAACATTACCAATTAAATAGATTCTGCTGAGCTCTGAGCAATTTCTACCATGTTTCCACTTTTAAGGAAATAAATGTGATAAATGTAAGAGTAAGTGACTTTAAGATGTCCTAAATAGAATATCTCATTTTACATATAGAAATCAGTATATATTTATGACCACACTAATGGAGTGGGCTTAATTCAGTTGCACGCTATAATAGCCAAGTTAAAGTTAAAAATTGAAAAATGAGTAAGTTCATAAACATAAAACCAGTAGTTCTGACTTTTCTTTTAAAACTATGTGATCACAGTTTACTTAAAAGAAATTTCCTGTGGGAATTCCAAAACATCGACTCAAAGTCTACAATCTATTGACAGAATCCTAGCAAAACAATATTGTTGTTTTTATATATGATCTCAGAAGTGGTATAAATGGAAATGATATAAAGAGTGCATATAGTCCTGTAACTTACAAGCTTAGATTTGTTAAGGAAATAGAAAACGTCATCCATCTCCATTTTATCTAATGATTCCTTAACACAATCTTATATGAAGCTAAATAGAAAAGGGTGTCCCGAAGGTCAAATGAAGTAAATGCAGTTCACATAAAGTTCATTAATGCACAGAGGGATATTTGCTGAGTCTTACTCATAAATAAAGCTATTGCCAGGCTTAACACTTAACCACTGATGACCTGATAATGGTACCACTACAGCAACTTTTCCAAACATCGCAAAAATGTTCAATTAAGTCATGATGTAACAATACAAAAGAAAAGAGACTCAAGCAAACATATAATTGAGAATATCTGAAATAAATAGAAATTTGCACGAATGGCATACTATGCAAATTTCTGTTTCTTTTTCTTCATTTTTGTATAAAAGAAAAAAATGTAAACAAGTGTTATTAAAACTGTTCAGTGCAAAAGTTAAGTTATAACAACTTAGTAAAAAAAAGGTTTAGCTAGGAATGGCAAAGAGCATACGTTTTTAAATATTTCTAAATTTGGGATAATGATGATACAGACAATTTCAGAGATACTGAAAATGTTAATTTTTGTTCATATTTACATGTAATATTTATTTTAATAAAATATACTTTTCATCAATTATGAGTCATAAAGAAACTTTTAAATTCAAAGCAGTAATTCTTAAAGCATTTTCTTTTCTCACAATACACAGCACTCTTTTCAATCTAATACAACTGTTTATCTCTGTTCCTATTTTAATTATTTAAGATGATGGAAGACAAAAGCATGCCATTACTACTTTCTGAGCTGTTTCTTATCTCTAACACTCACTTTTAATAAAATCTAGAAATTGTTTAAATTTTTTTAGATTTGATGTAAACAGTGCTTTTCTTGCATTGGAGAATGGCCTCATGGTTTCTTTAACATTAAATAATTTTAAACTGTCTAATAAGTGGAATCAAACCATTTAATACCAAATGATTATAATTAAATTTGTGACAATCCATTTGATAATATCATTGTATCTTAAAAGTTAAATAATATTTCAGTTAAAGTAATTTAAACACAATAAATTATTTTATACCAGTTTTATATATATCAGCTTAATAAAGAATACTTAAAAATAAGATTGGATTTTTATTTTTTCGTATTATAAATAGCCTTATTCATGATAATTATTAATCTCACTTATGGATTCACTGAATTAATTAACTAAGCAAAACAATCGCAATTTGAGAATAAAAGTTTCTCACGGGAAGATGTTTCTTGCTAGTTCTGGATACCTTAGTTCAAGAATTTCCTTGTCAATGCTAGCTGTTCTTTTCCAAACCAGACAGCAGGAGGTGCTGTGTGAACACTGAGACTGAATTCCATGCCCATTTCCCCTCCCCCTCTCTCTTCTCCCCCCACAACACAAAGAATAATAGCATGATGCTTTCAAAATATTCATTTTTCAGCAGCCTGTGGCCTGAGATAATGAGCCCAGTTCTAAACTGAAACCTCCCAGTTAGAAATGTAAAACCTAGTCCTTATTTAACGTGGTAAATTGTATGCTTAAGACCAAGTGCAAAGAGGATTCTAAAACTGTGGCAACTCCATTTTTATTTTATAAATGCCATCAATCATTCTGCTTTACAATGTGAATTCTACTTTAAAATAAATCGAAGTCCCTATAAGTAGTTATAAAAATATCAAAGTCTTCACACACACACGCACACTCACAATTATGGAATGGATACTTAGAAATTAAGGGACAAAATCTACCTGAACCTAATTCGAATATGTTAATTCTATTTCTGTACTTTTAGGTCCAGAAATATACAAATTAAATAAGCATAAGTGAGGTACGTAACTCTTGATATGAAGTTAATTCACAACTTCATTTCCCAGAATACAATCGGTTATATTTTAGCCCTACTTCTACAATAACAATTCTGATTTCAAACTGGAAAACAAAAAAATAGAAGACTGAACATTTCAACCATCAAATGCCTTAGGAGCTATTCATTTTCTTATTTAAAGTAACTGTCTATTGAATTTTCACATAAGAAGCTGCCTTTGCTTTGCACAGTATGTAGCAAGAAAAGATGAGACATATGACATCCCATACCAAAAGACAGATACAATTAGCCCCATTATTGTTGGCTTTGAGATTACAGAAGAAGCATTTTGGCTCCCTAACGGGCACTGAGCTCACAAAATACATGTCACAGTTCTTTTATGACATGATGCCAATCATTGCCTCTATACAACCAAGTACATTTTAAAACATATAATAAAGCAGTTTTTAAAGAGGGATGACTCACCTGTTTATAATATTTTTTTGCAGACTTTAAGCGTTGGTACAAGGCCAAAAGAACTCCTTGGATGTACATCTTAGCTCCTGAGGGGCTGAAACCTTCTCCCTTAGAGACCCAAACAGGTCCCCGCAAAGGTGTGATGGAATTTTGCAGGCATTTTTCGAGCAGAGGAACTATGCGAGAAAATAAGGGAAAATAAATTCTTTTGACCCGACTGAAATAGACTGCCTGGAACACAGCCCCAATACCAGAGCTAACTCTTAACATCTATTATTTATATCTGACCTAGGTTAAGTCTTAGAGAGGCAATTCCTGCATTACTAGTGGCCACCATGAAGGATGTATTTATATTGAGACACCCCCCATGCAAGACTCATAAGCTTTGTGAGCACACCTGAATAGTTCTGAAGTGTGCCTAACTAGCTGCACAGAGTGTCATGGTGTGCACTGATTGCCTTATCTTCTCATTTATCACAGATGAGTTGGAACCAACCTTGCTGAAATCTACTTGCATTGTCCTGATAAAACTGTAAGATCCATGTTGTTTCTGTATATAGCTTCCCATAGAGGAGTCTATAAAACATCACCTCTGGAAATTATTCATAAAATATAATCCACACCTTTATAAGCCATCCTACTCAAGTCATCATTGCTGTTGCTTAAATAACCCATAAAACAGGGTGGCAAGGCTGTTTAAAAGTAAAGGGAGAGAATCTTAAGCACGCATTTTATCATACCTTTTGTTTTTAAGTTTCTGGGAGATAAGCTAGTCAAAGATTTAGGAATGTTATTCCAGTATGTGCTTTGTAAACAGACAGAGGATATTTACTTGTGGGCCTGTATTGCAACATCCATATGGACTTGACAGA
Organism: Rhinolophus sinicus; assembly: GCF_057876585.1. Taxonomy (NCBI): domain Eukaryota; kingdom Metazoa; phylum Chordata; class Mammalia; order Chiroptera; family Rhinolophidae; genus Rhinolophus; species Rhinolophus sinicus. Next base: position 163,384,585 of record NC_142514.1, read on the forward strand.
CATGTTTATACACTTTTTCACATGATTAGCTTATGAAGTCTTTCTAGTGTAAAATAGTCAAATAACATGCCAGCTAGCTAACATTTTTTAAGATTTAATTTCCCTCTGAAAAGCCAGAAATAAAGAAATAAAAAAATATTTTAGGCACACTTGGGAACTCAGAGAAATGAAAGGATATCATTTGTTTTATTTAGTCATTATTTAAGTGTATACATGTGACAAAACATAAACATTTAAAATAACTACACAGCTTGGTTACCTTATTCTGATACATATTTTTGCTAAAAAAAAAGAAAGAAATTAAATAGATCACCAGCAAAGAAGATAGGTCTATGCCATTGGTTATGTTATATGTTGCATATTTTATGCAGAGAAGCCTAGCACAGCAATCTGGAAATTGAATTACAATTAGGTTCAACTGAGCTGCTGAGCGGCTGAGTTATGCAAATGGCCTTTGCTAGTGGTATTCTGCTGAATTTGTCTCGTAGTAAAAAAGTTATGCATTTTACGGCAGTAAGTTCTGCAACTCTCTACCAAAGCACAATTTAAATTCTTTCTAATATATTCAACACTGAGGAGAACATTGGAAATAGAGTTTAAAATTTTCTAAGACTACTATAAATAAAGTTAAAAGGAAATTATGACTCCATGACTAGACATCTTCAGATGCAAGCATGAAACGCACTCACCCAGCCTAAAAATAAATTCCTAAAATTCACACATCAAAACCATTTTTATACTCTTTGAGCAATTGCTTTTCTCCATACATTTATCATCACAAATACCTTGAACTTAAAAAAATACACATAAGATCACATATATTATAAAAGAAATAAAAAGTAAAAGAGAAATTTATTTTCAGGATTGTAACTCCTTAATCTTTCAAAAAATGTATACTATAAGTCAATCTTGATAATAATTTTTCCTAAAGAAACTTAGCTTAAGAATCACCAGTGCTTTTAGTTAACTGCTAAAACATTCATCTATTACTATGTGTTAGATTTTAATTTGTACATTTTTAATTAGTACACTCATTTAATCTAGCACAATTTTGAACGTGGAGAGGCATTACATAAATAGCTGCTAAATTGAAATTAAGTTAAATAAATTGAGACAAATAGGTAATAAACATGAATGATTTACATCCTAGATTTAATCTTGAATTGAAACCTGATAAAATTTGGTCAGATTATCTACACTTGTCACCTTATTCATACATGCTTGTCACAAATAACTTTCAATTCTTTACGTCAGTGCAAGGGATTCCAAAGAAAAATTTCATAGATCTTCTAACACAAAACTATTTTTTTCAGAGTTTGTACCCTCCATAAGAATTTAAGGAAAAATACAGCTTAGAAGAAAAAAAAACACATAAATTATATCAAAATGCAAGCTGTGTCAGAACTGATACTGGATGGAATAGCTCCCATGCTCCCCATGATTTATGTAATTAGGAATACTATGGAAACCAGAAACAGCAAAGCAAAGAAAGCAGTATTCACAAGCAGGTTTTATAAGGGACTTCAGAATCTGCTCTGAACTTGTTGAATAATCTGTTCAGTATTCCAGAATCTCCCTGCTGGAAGCAAGGTCCTCATTATAACCACGAGAGTGCTAATAAAGGTTAGCCTCTGAACTAGGGATTAGAAAGCTCTTTCTTTATGGAAGCTGCAAACTAGTAACTTTGATGATCTTCTTGAAAAGGAAGACAAAGCACACTCCAAGAACAAACAATGTTTCCACTAAGTAGGAAGGTACAGAAAACATAAGAAAATGATATGCCTAAGTACTCAGAAAGGAAGTATAAATCATCTTAATATATTGAAAAAAATTGAAAAAATAAAGTTTATTAATCGGATGGAATTAAAGAACTCTCCATAAAAAAGAAGTGTTGGCTTAACATGATGGTTACAAAAGATAACAGAAAAACTGATTTAAAAAAAAGAAGTCACTTGACTTTTCAAACTCAACGATAGATTTTAATGACTGTGCATTGTTTTTGAAGAGTTTTAGTGGCTAGTCATAATATTCTACACCAAAGAAAACCCATAAGTTTTCTTATCCAATGTTTTTTCTCTCTTTTATGTAGAGTTGTCGTTTTCTCTGTTTTTGAAACAAAACTTCCTTCTGTTAAAGAATACTATTGCATAGACGTGCAAGAAATAAGGGCAATCGTTTAGAAAGGATAGCAGATACTTTTGAGCCTTGAAAAGAGTATAAACCTGGATGTTACTATGAGCTAGCAAAGACTACCACAACTATTTAATGAAAAATAATATATGTCTTTCCCAGGGAATGGACTCCAGGATATTATTTTGTGTGTCCTTCCAAACCAGGAGCTTCTCCTTCAATCTGCCATTCAGAAATATTACCTCATTCAAGAAGGTTAGCTGGTTCCTATTATCCTATGTTTCTTTAATATTTGCTTGCATTGCTATGCATAGCATTTCTTCTTATGTTTGAGGCCTTTATGGTGGTCGTTCTACCTACTTTTTCCTATTTACATGCTTGTGGCAAGAATTTTGCTTTTCTGTAATTTCAATATTTTCATTAAGCAAGTCCTCAACATTTTTATTAGATAAATGTTGGGAATTAATCATTGCTTAAATTTATCAATATGCATAGATCAGTCAAATGTGATCATTCCATTGGGGTCATTTCCACCACTGGAAAGGCAAAAAGTTATATGGATGATTGCTTTTTCTATCCATTTTGTTTATTCCCAAATTATAACTATGGGGCAAATTGAAATTAATCCAGTAGTTCCAATGGATTTGGAGTTAAGACTGAGGATGATGGGTAAAGAGACCAAGTAACCAAAAAGAGTAACTTCCCCGGATAGAGTTAGTACTGAGCATCATAGAGTTAGTACTGAGTAAATAGAGCATATGATTAAAAGTAGTAGCTATATCAATTTCATAACTATCAACTGATACTTTTCTCACTCATGCTTTTCCATTTCCTTTGTATTTCTTCCTCCTTTTTTCTACCTGTTCATATATTCTTGTACTTCAAGGCTCATATCAAACATTACATCCTCTGGCAAAATACCTTGTTATTTAGACACAATTAATTGCTACCTCTCCTCTAAATTTCCCAGAGCTTTGTTTATACTTTTATTTTTGCCTTATTAATTTGTATTAGCCCTTATCTTCTCTCCTTCCAACCCTTTGGGGTTTGAGGTTATGATGTTTTTCAGTTTGATAAAAGCAGTGCTAAATAAATGATTACTGGATGAATAAAAAATACTTCAGATATACTGTGGAAGGTCTTTTAGGTTAGTTTTAGGACCATGAATCCAACTATATACAATCTCTTCGAATCTATAATTTTCTACGACCTAAAGAAAATTTGATCAAAATTTGATAAATATACCAGAATTTTGAAGCACGGTTAGGTTATGTACAATTGTTTTATTTTAATTTTCCATATAAAATTATTTTGAAGACTAGGAGGAAAATAAATATAAAAGGAGAACAATACAATTTGGTAATGAAGCATTAACAACACAGGTGAAGCACAGAGGTGGGTATTTTAAAAGTCTGGAAAATTCTTAGTGCTTTATCCTACCCTGTCATAATCATGCTACTATGGGAAAAGACACACAGTGAAACGTAAATAACATAGAATTAATATTAGATTAAGGTAAAAATAGCTATTGTAAATAATAAAGATAATTTTCTCTAAGAACTCCGAACACGATGAGTTCAAATGGTATTCATAAGAAAAACTGTTCAGCCTTCCAGAGGACTTTATATTAAAATCACTTCGTCACTGATAAGAAGCTTGAATTTATGTGAATTTATGATAGGGGCAGTACAAGGATTTTTGACAAGGAGCCAAAAATCCTTCTAAAGAGAAACCACAAAGTGAATGAAACTTACCAAGTACATATAGACTGAAATGAACTATCAAGTTCTATACCCAGCGAATATACATCTCTCTCCAAAAGCAACATCTCACATTAAAAAAGACACTTTGGATACTTTCATTTGAATCAACGACGGAAAGCTGAAAAACGTGATTTTTTTTTTATTAATAAAGTTTCAAAAAGCACTGGAAATAGTCAAAGGCTTTAATAACCTGCTTCCAGTTATACATTAAAATTCGTGCCAAATAAATATCCAGAATCATAATTTACGTAATGCTGTAATTTTCACATTTCAGTCAGAATATATGAGACTATGGGGGGGAAAAAAGAGCACTGCCCAGAGCATAATTACCTATAAAGAAACTTCTATATGCTCTTTGACAGCAGGTTTCAGGTCTCAATCTTAAAAATACACAGCTCTTAGCAGGAAGTCATTTGGAAATTTCCCACCAATTCAATTGGAATTTACTTTTCATATGAAGTTTATCTAAAAAGTCTTTTTTGTATGAAACAAAGTATGTTCTTAAAAGAACTAAGATTTGAGTGCTTCCCATCAGGAAAGTATGCCTGGAGGGAGGTTGAACTAGTGCCTAGGTATGTTTTTAATGCTCCTAACCCAGCTTTAGGTAATAGGTGGAAAGCTCCAGGTCCCCAAGCAACCAATAAGACCCACTCAAAAGCAGGATCTGCTGGGAAGCCTAAATGATGGAGAGCATACTGTCTCCTATGTTGCTTGATTTATATCAGTATATGTTCATTCAAACAAAAGTAAACTAACAGCTGCTGTGTACTTTTGTTTACATGCTATATGTCAAATCTTATTGTCCCTAAGGTACTTAGGAGAAAAGATTTAGCAGTTGTTTTCCTAAATACCAATGCCTACCCAAATTTGGGTTTTTTCTCCACTGAACAAAATGACAAGCACACGATTGCTATACTTACAGCAATATTTCACAGCTGCTTTAGTTTTTCAGTGATCCTATTAAACTGACGGCTTATTGCCTGTGGGGTCTACAGAGTTATAATACTGCTGTAAGAGACATTGATTTGTATGATAGGATCAAACAGAACAGGGATGCATTGGGGAGAAGAATTTCATAGGTCACATTGTTTTTACCTGAGTAAAATTTAATTTAGACATTGTGACCTTTACAGAATACCTGGTTATTTTAATTGCTGGTATGTGGGTGAACGTTGACATTGAGGCTTACAAAGTCGGAAATCTCAGGAAGTCTCCTCTGTGTTGAAAATGCAGTCTGAGTCATGTCTTTTCTTGAACTGAACGAAGTAGCTGTGCATTAAATATGCTGGCACATCTTCTGCTTGAGCAAGTGGACCGAAATGGTGTGAATTGTTAATGCCTTGCTGCTTTGGTTCACGGCTTGTGATTGATCATTTGTAACTATATCTACTCCTTGTTCCATGAAATCAAGTATGGAGTAATGGGTTCATCAGATTTTGGGGTTAAATTGAGAGTGAAGAGGTACTGTGTGTGGAAATAAGAGTTGCCATGTTCAGGGCTGGCCTTGTAACAGCATGGAATCTAAAGGCGATATTCAAAACCACTTCACTCATCATACGCTTACTGATTCTGAATAGGGCCCATTTGCAGGGGACATTTGGTAGTTTTCCAATACGCTTTATGCCTCTTTCTACTTCCACCACCATGCACATCTTTTTTTCATACACCCCCAGTCGCACATTGGTAGAACAGGTCAGCATACACAATTCATTTCTTTAAATAACTTGATTTATACAAGTAGAAATAAGCTGGGATTCTATTGTCTAAGTCTTGCTTTTCCCCTCAACAAAAATAATAGTGTGTGTGTCTTTGAAAACACAAGTATTTTATGAACTCAGTTTCTCAGGCATCTTAAACATTTGATAGTTAGTAATAATGTAAAATAACTTAATTGAACTGGTATATGTACAACTTTAAAGTTATGCTTAAAGAAATGTTAAGAATTAACTGTATCTGATGTATGCTAATGTGGCTATGGTCTATACCAATACATAATAACTGAATATATATGACCTGCTTTGGGAAACTTTAAAGCTCTTTAAAATTTAAAATATTACCTTGGAAGAATTAGCTTTGGAAAGTACAATGCATGAAACAATAAAATCAACAAAAATTAGAACTAAATGCCTTTAGAAATGTCACTATACGGTTGCTTGCTGTAATAACTGACACATTTTTCACGTTATTATTTTTATTTTTATTATTATTCATAAAATCTTAACACAAATGGTGTTAACTGGGGCACCAATTAACTTCTGACCCAGTAGGAAAAGATGTAATAGAAACTATAGTAAAACTTAGGAACAAAATCAAATATGCAAAGCACTTACGAGTACATATGTCAGTAACAATCAAAAGCAAGCTAATTGTAAGATGTCTAAAAATTCTGTTATGTTGTAAAGTCACATAATACAAATCTAAAAAATATGGTTGGATCCTTTTCTTTTTCTTTTTTTTTTTTTTTTAGTCTCAAAAGCAGGGATAATAATAATACCTGACACACACATATCTAATTCAGACAGACCTAGGAGTTAGATGATGTAGGTGAAACTTTTGGTCTCCTCGGATGCAAATGCGAAGTCAACATATTACTGCCATTTAAACATTTTCTTTAGGATATAATATATATGTGTCATGAAAAAATTATATTTTAAATGGGATAAACTGAAAATTCTTAATAGGTTGAACAATTACAATGTCCCTTTTGACATTTATTTCTCCATGTTTGTTTCACAAAAGTAGAATCTTCTCTAATTAGCATTTTACATATTTTTGCCTACTATTTCATCTTTCTTCTAAAAACTTTTAGGAGGAAGAAAACCAATCTCTGCTGAGTCATGTTCTTTTCCGTGGAGAACTTTCTTTAAAAAACTGTTTTATTACAATGAGGTTATTTGTTTTCATTGGCAATTATGCTTACTGTAATGTTTATAATGAACTTCTAGGATCACGGACAAGTCATTAGAGTCAGAGTAAAATTTTTTGTGTTAGAGTTCAAATACTGAGAAATAAGACATACAAGAACCAGAAACTGGAAAGACAAACTCAAGGGGAATAGGGAAAGAGCAAGGACTTGGTTACAAAAGTTACAGAAATCCTGAAGCAAGTTGAGCCCAACAAAACCTAGGAATGATGATCATATCTTCATGAATATAAAAGAGAATCTGTGTTTGAAAGACTTTAAAAAGGAAATTTCTGACATATATTAAAGAGTCTGTGAGCAGTTTAGACTGTTTTGTGAATGCTCGTATCATGGCAGTTCTGCATGCACATGGTTAATGAAAGATGACGGCGATCCAATTATAATGGGATTCTCCAATTGTCACTAAAAAACTTTTTTTTGATCAAGCATTAACAGAATTCTTAATATTCTTTATAAGTCAACAGTAGAAATATATATATCAGTGATTGCTTAGCACTTTCTGTTTTTGTCCAAGCAGCAAGCGTAACTTAAGTCTGATGCCTAGGAGTCACCGAGACACTGAGGTCTATGCCTAAGGAACCGTGGAACCAAGTCAAGGTCATGGAAGCACAGTCTCAACGGAGTTCTGACGACCACCTTTCCTACAGCATCTTTCCTACACAAAAGGGCTCTTAACTGGCTGCCTTTGTCTGTGTCAATTCTCCCTAGAGAGATTTAGGGGCTGACTAATAACCACGAGCACTTGGCATCCCTCTTCAGCAAGAAACGTAAGTTTTTACATTTCCTAAAATTTGAGGGATAAAAGTACATGGGAAAGGGACTCAATGATCGAAGGGAAGCAAATATACTTAATTTTAAAGAAGATATTTATCCATAAGTCTGAACTTTTTCCCTGGAAAGTTCCAGAACAGATTATAACATCAGTCCTTTGTGAACTCTTTGAAAAATAAACAGTAATCACTGGGGTCCAATATGGAATAATTTAGATATTAAAGGAATATTTAATGAGCAGAGAGGGAGACTCTAGGGAAAATTCCCTACACAAGCCTTGAGCTCTCCAATACCAGCATACAACCATTATTTTTCCCAGTGGGAAGCAGGTACCAACAGACTGTGGCTAACATCTATCGTCCTCCAACAAGGTACTGCAAACCCTGCACGTTGCTTCCCAGATAAACGGGTGCATCTACAACAAAGCAGAACATCTGAGTTTGCAAACCTCCTGGCTATATCCTCTCTAGAATTTATGTTTGCTTACTTTAAACTGTTTCTATTTGGAAATGATAGAGAAATATGTCACTTAGTAATCAGAACAAGGCAAAAGAAAGTTATGACTGAATGCTGTTCTGGAGAAATAAATCAGAATGTGCACGCGCACACACACACACACATACACACACACACACACTCACACACACACGCACGCACACACACACACACACACCACAAAGTTGTCCCTGTATGGAGCTAAACTGCAGGTCAGAGGCTATGTACCTTTCTGAGTTACCCAACCTTAGCTAAGAAAGCAGCGCCATTTCCCAGGCCCAAACTATTAGGACCATTACAGAATTCCCACATTAAGCAGAGCAGGAGCAGTACTAGAAATAAACGAAAAATACCGGGCATTTTTAGGGTGTAAAAGGAGAGGGAAGCATTTTGACTAAATTCTCTCTCAGTGTTCTGAATTTTTTCACTTACATTAAAAGAAATCTAAGTACAATGCTTGATCTTTGGATGACAGATAAATATCTGAAAAATGTTGGCAGGATAAACTACAAAATAAAAACCTTAGCATTAGAAATTTAGTAGGAATTGATGTATAAAGTTGTGTTCTCACATCTAAAAATCAGCAGTATAAGTACAGGATAAGAAAGAAGTAGTTTAAAAGCAACTTGTGACCAAAAATTGGGGGTCTTTGGTTGGCTTTAAGTTCAATATAGGCCAACAATATGATGCGTCTAATAGAAATAATAATGCAATTGTAAGTTATATAATGACCTGGAAAAAGAAGGAGGAGGTGGGGCTGCTTTACTTGTCATTGACTGACTTGGAAAATTGTGTATGATGTGAGGTCCCACAAAGACAAATATCAAAAGAACTAGACAGAACAGAAAAAGAGGGACCAGGTTGATGATGGTCCATTATAGCAAGAGACTAAAGATATTTAACCTGAAAAAGATTTAAATCGTACATGTTCAAACATTTGAAAGGCAGTCATAGACTCAGAACTAATTTGTATTATGTAATTCCAGAAGGCAAAATCAAGACAAATGGCAAATGTTTAAAAGAACAGAGTTCTTGGGGTGGACGGGTGGCTCAGTTGGTTAGAGTACAAGCTGTGGGCAAAAGGGCTGCCGATTCAATTCCCACATGGGCCAGGGAGCTGCACCCTCCACAACTAGAATGAAGTCAACGAGCTGCTGATTAGCTCCTGGGTGGCCAAATGGCTCAGTTGGTTGGAGCGTGTGCTCTCAACCTGAAGGTTGCTGGTTCGACTCCTGCAAGGGATGGTGGGCTGCGCCCTCTGCAACTAACAACAGTGGCTGGACCTGGACCTGGAGCTGAGCTGTACCCTCCACAACTAGGATTGAAAGGACAACAGCTTGACTTGGCTGGAGCTGATGAGTCCTGGGAAAAACACACTACTGTTCCCCCAATTTAAAAAAAAAAAGCCCTGGAAATACACATTGTTCCCAATAAAATCTTTTAATAAATAAATAAATAAATAAATAAATAAATAAATAAATAAAAGAACAGAGCTCAGTTGGCTATACTTTTGTTAAAGAAACTTCAGAGGTCAGAAATGAAACAAGCAAAGACTGGATGAACACTTGCTGGGGATGATTAAGAGGGTATTCATGACAAAGAGATATTTTGGTATGACCAAAGACCCTTCCAACGCTGAGATCCAAAATAAATCAATCAACAACGCTATTCTGAAGTAGACATCAAAAAGACAGTCATTATCATTTGCTTTTATGATGGCCTATGCATCTAATAAATGAGAATCTTCAAGCTTTTCAAATTCTATGGAATATGGCAAAATACTACTTTAAGTGGCCGGTGAATCATTAAGTGACATCAATGAGAATGCCAACAAAAAGTAGTTAATAGTGGGCAAATCAATGCAATTCAGGACAAAGAATTTCTTGATTTTTAATTCATTCTTTCATTACAAAAGTATTTTTCATCACTTATTATGCTTCAACACTTAACAAAGATTATGCTTAAAAATTATATATCTGAATATTAATTTTTGAGGGCCTAATATGTGCCTATTAGATATTATGCTACTATATGCCTGGTAGATATTAGGAGATTTTTTAGAGCTTTTTTAAAAAAGTTTGAGAACAAAATCTAACTTTACTTAGAAATAAGCCTTATGCATAAAACACAGATACTATATAAACAAAGGTTATGACAGATGGTACAGCCATGCGGTATCAAAAAAAAGTCATGAGAAGGAAGTATTAGTAAACAAAATAAATAAGGTAGGATTTAAGTAATATTTAAAACTTTCAAGCTGACACCTGTTTGAAGCTTTGTGAGAGACCCAGGGTCAGAAGGCCCAGTTAAGCCATGCCTGAATTCCTGATGCACAAAAATGATGCAATATGTGTTGCTTTAAGTTGCTAAATTTGGGGGCAATTTGCTACACAGCGATTGATAACAAATACAGATTTCAGATAGCAGATAGTATAGTGTATTCCATTATTACTCAAAATACTTGCTGTCCTTCCCCAAAGGAAAATCATACTTCCCACCTTATTCATGTTAGGCTTCTCCATGTGCCTCGCAATGTCTTACTCTGTGAAAGGATGATACATCCCCACACTGTTGAATTAAGGAGATGGCATGTGACCTGCTTTGACATAAGATAGAGCAGGTACAGTCAACCCACAGTGACATGTACAATGAGTGAAAATAGGCCTCTGTACGAGCCACTGAGCGTTCCAGAGTCATTTGTTACCATAAAATAATATACTATATACTGAGCCATGCCAATTGCTTCCCTTTGAATAGATGGAGAAGGGAAAGATCATTGAGTGGGCATAAAATAGCATAAGCAAAGGAAGGAAGCTGGGCAGTGCACGAGACATTGCACAGCCTGAGACACTGAAGGGACTGCGCTTGCTGTGACAGAGTGCATGTTGGGAAGTTGTGAGATATGGGTGATTAAGCTGAATTGGGTAGAGTAATACTACATAATGAAAGCTCTCAAAGGTCAGAATACAGAGTATGAAGGATGTCTTGATATGTAAAGTTTTGAGAAAAAAATTACATCATATTTCAGGAAGATTACTCTCTGACAACATAAAGGATTAAGATGTAGGAATAGAATTTAGCTGACTGGTGAATAAAGGCGTGATAATATTTATGAGTATGAATAGCTAACTGTATTTCGTATCTATTGCTACAATAATGCTGCACAGCCACTTCAAAACTCAGTGGCATCCAACAATCAGCATTTATTGAGCTCATGAGTCTGCAAATTAGCTGGATAGTTCTAGTGATATCAGCTGGGCTTGCTCACATGTCTTGGAATCAGCTGGCTATCAGCTGATCTAGGATGACCTTGGCTGGAATGACTGGGGCAGATCGGTTTAACTCCAGTTCTCTTTTCTTAAAAAATAATGTATCGAGGTAAAATTCACATAACATAAAATCAATCATTTTAAAGTGAACAACTTAGGGGCATTTAGTACATTCCAAATGCACAACCACCATGTCATGCGGGGTACCCTGCTCGCTGCGCCATTTGTCGTGCAGGGTGCCAGGTGGGGTCTCTGGTCCCGCTCCCCACATAACGCAGGATATGGTGAGGCCAAAAAGGAACACCCACAGAGCCATAGGTAGGGGAGTCATACCACTATATTCTCTCTGGCGGCACTATACTCTCACTGGAGGCTGGATACACACTGTCCGCAAACCGCCATCCACGCTTGCCAGCCCAGCCTCCATCTTCTTGCTAGCCCCCATTCTTCCTGCTAGCCTAGCCACAGCAGTTATATTAGTGGCCAATGGCTCACTGGTTACAGCTGACAGCCAACTAGCCACAGCTGATGGCCATCCAATCACAGTTGATGGCTATTTACTACCTGAGCCAGCACCTGTCTATGTGAGGCTGAGAGCCTGGAAACTGCTTTCTGGGGCTCTGCCCCCACACACCACCTCTATCCAGCTCCAAAATATATCCATCATTCCAAAGTAAAACCCCTTACATATTAAGCAATTTCTCCTCGGCCCCCTCTCCACCCAGACCCTGGCAAACACCAACGTGCATTCTGTCTCTGTGGAATCTCTTTTGCATATTTCACATAAATGGAATCATACAATATGTCACCTTTTATATCTGGCTTCTTGCACTTAGCATAATATTTTCAAAGCTCTTTTCAAGATTCACTGAAGCATTATCAGTACTTCATTCTTTTTCATGGCTGAATAGTATTCCATTGTATGTATAGACAATATGTGTTTCTACATTCACCTTTCCACAGACATTTCATTTCTACCTTTTGGCTATTACCTATAATGCTGCTATAAAATGCACGTACATATACTTGTTTTATTATTTGTTTTCTATTCCTTTGGGGTATATACCTAGGAGTGGAATTACAGGGCCTTATGTTTATCTTTATGTTTATCCTTTGGAAGAACCACCACATGGTTTCCAAACTGGCTACACCACTTTACATTCCCACAAGTGACACACAAGTAATTTTGGAGAGCAAATAACACAAAAAATGGAGACTTATGGAGGGGCCTTGACTAGGTGTCTTCATGCTTTGATGGGGCTTTAATATGCAAGGACTATGTGGGTCTTTTGTTGGTTTCTTTCTAACTTTAGCGGCGTCTGGCAGCTTACAAGGAGTCACGTTGATAAACTGACCATTTTGAAGTTGTGTTTTTCCCAAGAGCTTGTACATGAAGAATAGGGAGGTTGGCCTGTAATTTTATAATAGGCCAGGACTGTGTAGAAATTTGAGCTTGATGGGTCACAACAACTAAATGCAGCTGGGATTGTCTTCCAATAGCCTTGGCCTCCAGAAAATGCCAGCCAGGGAGGAGTGGATGATGGCTTCATACACTGAAGAGGGATGAGGAGACCCTAGCACCCCTAACCAGTCATGCTTGCCCTACCTGCAGGCTGCTGCGGCTTACTCAGAATCATGCCATTGAACGTCACCTGATACTGTAGGCAAGTACAAGACTGACATAAGATCATTCCAGGCATTGAAAGGTAGGACAACATTTGCTACTTTTCTGTGTTTTGTAGCCAAATTTTCAGGCCAGGACTTAGAAGTATGATGAAAACTGAAGTTCTACATGTGCTGCCGTGAGGTAGTATCTTTAAATTGTTAGTACCAGGCCAGACAGGCAGCACTAAATCCCCTGCCTCAAATTCCCATCTTCATTACGTAAAAACTGCATTCTGAGCCAACAAGAAATTGTGGAGCTAACCTTAGATTCACAGAGTCTGTCCACAAGTTTTCTGAGTAACCTCCACCAATCCAAGTTGACTCTAAATTGACTTATCACATGAATTTTGACCATGGTTCTAAATTTCAGAAACCCAAACCGCAGCTTTACCTACAAGAAGGTCACAGATTTCACAGATTTATTATAAAAAGAACACTCCATCTTCATTAGTTAAGGTAGAGAAACAACTTGATGACAGTATTACAAGTACTAGGACTCAGATTAGCTGAAGGAATTAAGGAGAAAGTACAGTGGTTTGAAAATATGCTTCCCTCTTACAGATTCATAGAGAACAAACTGATGGTTGCTAGAGGGGAGATGAGTGAGGGGATGCGTGAAAAACATGAAGGGGAATAAGAGGTACAAAATTCATAATCCACGGGGGTGTAATGTACAGCACAGGGAATATGGTAAATAATATGGTATTAACTTTGTATGGTGGCAGTGATTGATTACTAGATTTATTGCAGTGAGGTATATAAGTGTTGAATAACTGTTGTTAAAACTCATATAATATTATATGTCAACTATGCTTTAATTTAAAAAATGTAATAAAATAAAATGTTTCAATCTTATGATGAGAATAGAGCAGTGTATGCTGGAAAACAAATTAAAGACAGGCTTATTTAGCTGGAGGAGAAAAGAGGTCTCCTTAGAATAAACATCTGATCTAAGCATACACACTTGACAGATACAAAAAAGAGAAACTGAGATCCTGAAGATGGCAGGAGATACATCCAATGCTAATTACTCTTAAAGAGGTTATTACAAAAAAAGCAAAAATACTTTAATCCTTACAAAATCAGAAAGAGTAACTGAGGTCCAGTGAAACAGGAATAAAAATAAGATATTAGAGAATAAATTCGTAACAATCCCCCAGAGGATCCAGAATCCTGACTACTGTGAACAGGTGACATTTATGTTACAGATAAATTAATAGTAAGAGCAAATGGAGAATCTCTTTTTGAGGATTGGACAATTATACAAAGAGTGCACATAAAATATGCACAAATTAGAGAGGGAATATGAGAATATAAAGATTAGAATAAAATACCAAAAAAAAAGTATTTAGTGAACTCCAAAACTTTTTGCACCTAAGATTTAGAAAAGGCAATGGCAAGATGAGTTATATTACGAGGATCCAGGCAGAGCAAGAATAGATCAAGCAGTCCAGATCTAAATTAGATGTTAGATGGTGGGAAAATACATCCTGTGTATGATTATTTAACTCAGGGAGGTGAAAATGGATAAGACTGGTTTGAACAAAGGATGCTATCGACAAACTTGGAACTTATTGACTTTGGATCTCTCACTATGAGAGAACCTGCAAAAAAAAATATATATATATATCTAGAGGAATATGTTAGAAAAACCACAAGTGTGGACCAGAAAGCAAAGGGAAAGTAAAAGGAAAATAAATAAATATCTCCACTGCAGCAAACAATGCAGCCCTAAGCATGTTAGAGAAGGGAATTTTTCTGAAAGGAACTGGAGTACAGTAGAGGCAAACCCCAGAGGCAAATCCTAAAGACTGCAGACCAAGAGGACAGAAACATTAACTCAAGATCAGGAGCTCTCAAAAACTGAGGAAAGACCATGTCTTCAGGAGGAAATGGCCCTGGAATTGGTCTTCACCGGGCACCTAAGAACATGAGCCTCAACAACATGGACAGTTTATTCAATTCAGAAATTCACCGAAAGTTATTCTATAATCGGAACTGATTGGAGATGACGGGGGAAGCTGTGCCCGTGAATAGGTTTCTTAGGCCTAAATAATTCCATAACCACAGGCTGTTATAGCAGCCATTGTGACCCAGGAATGAAAATACTGCTCCCAAAACAAGGTAGATGATATGCCACTAGATGGGGCCCCCTGGCGGTTCAACATGGGATCCAGAAGCATGGGACTCACAGGGAAAAGAACATTAAGGTGTTTGGAATACTTTCCAAAGGGAAAAACCAGTATCTCAAACAAGTCTTTATGATTGGGTCTACCACCAATGTAAATTTCCAAATGTTGCAGGAATGCAACACTCTGAGTACCCTCTTTGAGAATAATGATAATAATACTAACAGCAATAATAATACCTATAGAATGCTTACCAAATGTCAGGCACTTGTTCTAAGGACTTCACATACAACTCACTTCATCCTTATTATCCCTATTTTACAGATGAGAAAACTGACTCTCAGAGAAGCTAAATAACCAGCCCCAAGGTCAGACAATAAGTGGCATAACTGGAATTTGAATGCTGGCTCCAAAATCAGAGCACTTAACCAACACTTTATCAAATTTTCTCTCAAGATAGTATAGGTACATAATGCTATCATTAATGCCTTGGTGAGAGATTGCTTTCCGAGTTATGGAACAGGTCATAGACCCTGCTCAACAGCATAACTCAACTGGCATCTTGGAGAAACTGACATAAACAATGTTTTCTCTTCTTTGTCTTTCTTCCCTTAGTCTCTGCTATGGTCTTTGTCAATAGTCGCGCGGGTCTGGATCATGCCAAACATAGGGTCCTGGAAACACCATTTCGCTTGGAATGGCCACATTAGAAACTAGGGATGGGCTGCTGTTGTGAATGTGCTGGGTGTGGGGCCAATGTTGTGATTATCTTTTGGTTCAATTGGAAGAGGAGCACATGATAAAGTTGGTGTAGACCCAACTCAACTTCTGAGGTCCTGAGGGATGACACCCACAGCAGGAGCCCAGACGGTAGCTACTAGAGAAATTCCAGCTCAAACCAGGCATCCAGAAGCCATCTGGCTGCCACTGGGACAAATGAAAATTAGAGAGGACTTCATTTCTTTGAATTTTAACTTGAGAAGTTTGAACTTTTATCGGATTTTAACTCAAAGGTAAGATTATTTGATTTTGGAATCACTTCTGTGTGGACTTAAAAGTTTTATGTATTAATTTCTTTGGGATTTTTATTCTTTGAATTTAATTTCTTCACAAAAAAATTGATAATGGGCAAGTTAACATTCATATTCAGGGTATCTCTATGTTATTGGAATTTTGTGATTGAAATACATTAATTCTGTCATTTAATCTCATTGCAGAATCTGTGAAGAACTTGTCAGAGAACAATCGTATAAACCTCTTTTGGACAATGTTGCTAGGCATAGTTTGGGGTGGGAAATGGGATGGGAAGTCAAAGTTCAGTGTTCCATAGCATGGCCTTGGAGCCAATTTAATTGACATACTATTCTAACTCATTTCAGAGTTTTCTAGAGTAAACTTCATACTACCATCCATGATCTAGAAGGATCCACAAGGAGCAGAGTTTGGTTATTGGAACAGCAGCTGCATAAAAGTCCTAAGGGACTGAGGATCTGTTTCCTTAAATGGGAGAATGACTCCTCTGGTTCACCATAATGTAATAATTAAGGCAAAGAAGTTAAGAAAACATAAAGTTGGGCAATGTTAGAAGGAATGAGAGTGTTATCATACAACTCCATCAAAATCTGACACTATCTATATGTATTCTGCCACTGTTATGCACTTCTGTAACACCAAGTAGCTCATATATGATTGGTAAATAGGAGAATGACGTCAATACAATATGGAAATTTGGTTGGTGAATATGTGCTTTTTCATAGGCAAAGGAGGCCAAGAGAGTAGGAGTAGAATTCTTTCCTTACACGGGAAAGAGAAAAAGACCTTAGTTTGGCCGCTGCACTAGGGTTCTCTTCCCAGAAAGGTGTACTCCCAGTCGTATATGACTCTGTGGGAGTTTTGCTTCTCCGGTGACATCCTTAAAGGAAGTCTCACAGGCTGAAACCTCCCGTAAATTTCCACCCGCATTGTCTCACACGCTATTGTTTTTGTGCAGCTTTAAGATCCTCTGAAGCAGCCCTCTGAGGTGCCTACCCAGGCTGTTTACCTTATCTCCTAAGCTAATAATTATTATTTGTAGTTAGGATTCTGGTTTTAAAGGTGCATAGATTTTTTTTTTATTATTAGTTTCAGGTGCACAAGACAAAGAAAGGTGCGTAGATTTTTGAATGGTCTTCCTCACCGCCATTTTTCCCATAACCGTTACGTTACTGAGCATGAATTGCAAAATGCATTCTTCATGCATATATTATGTCCTCCAGACCATATGTAGGAATATGGCAATTTTACCCAGTGGGTAGTTGTTGTCTATAAAAAGAATAGATCTATACAGGAGCCGCAACAAAGAATGTGCCCCATTTCTTTGTTAAAAATCCTCTATGGTTTAGAAATCCAAAAGTACAAGCAATTTGCAAGTACTATCGTTTTTTAAAGGTTTTACTAGACTCGATGAAGTAAAAGTCGTTTAATGTCATGGCACATGCTCATTTCCCACAGCACACCAGGAAAACTTGAAAGTATATCTAATTGGGAAAAAGCAGCAACAGATAGAAGAAGATATTTTATTTTGTTTATCTGTTACTTTCAGTCCTTGGTACTTATAAATAAAAAGTAATTGCTATGATCTTAACAGTAGACATTTTTAAATGACTTTTTCTGTTTTTTCTGATCTGATAGAAAGCAAGCAAGCAAGCAAAAAATAAAGTTATATATCAAATCAGAGTATTAGCATTTATTTTTTTAAATTAAAAGATAACTTTCACATAACAGTTGACCTTTCCCCAGTTGATGTTCAGAAGACCATCAAACATAAAAATTTAGGGACCTCAATCATTTGATGCACAAAATCATACCAATGAACAAAAGAAAAAAGAAATGTAAAAACCTAATGTTAAGTGATTAGGGTGCTACAAACTGTTCCTCAAATAGGATTATCTTCTTTAAGTATTTTAAGTCCAGTGAACTTGTTATGCTTCCACATGTTAGTAGTTGCACAGACTAATTTCAGCTGGCATAAGCTTTCATAAGTATGCAAAAACACACAGCAAGGCATGCATTAAAATGTGATAATAGCACACTTCTGGGACACGTGAAGCATGAGGCATGAATCCGAATGCCTCTGGCATCCATGAAACATCACCCCTCAGAGTCAGAGATTTTCTGTTTTGATAAGTAATTCTGCTACACCACATTTGGGAGGGGGGAAAAATCAACTTTCTAAATATAAATCTTCCATCTTAACTAGGGTTCCTTATAGTTTCAATTCTAGCAATGTACTCAAATTTAAAATTATAGGTGAGCTGGAAATAATTCAAAGCTAGATGGGGTCTTAAGAAAATGTGTTATTTATTTTATTAATGCAAGCTTAAGAGTGATTATAAAATATTGTTTATCACATAGAAAATTTTAGCCAGCATGATGAGGGAGAGGACAAAAACGCAAAAAAGAAGAAATCAACTTTAATAATGATACTTTTCCCACTCTGCCAAAAAATACATAAGAGAGGATTCTTTGTGTTACATATGTCTTACAGGCAAATAACTAATGCTTCTAGATAATGGGTAAGTGTCTACAAATGCTTTGAAATCCTCAATAAAAATTCCTAATAAAATTAAAGATAATTATCACATCTAATACAAGTATGAAAAATGATCAAGAAAAATAGATTTATTTTTCTAAATGCACACACATACAATACTTAGCAAAAAACTTAAGAGTTATAAACA
This sequence comes from Rhinolophus sinicus, assembly GCF_057876585.1. NCBI lineage: Eukaryota > Metazoa > Chordata > Mammalia > Chiroptera > Rhinolophidae > Rhinolophus > Rhinolophus sinicus. The sequence continues at coordinate 163,403,449 of NC_142514.1, forward strand.
ATAAATATAAAAATACCACACTGATCACTCAATAGTATTAATTAAGGATGATAAAGACAGGAAAGTTTGCTTTTATAGCGTACAAGCAAGGATATTAGAAACAAATGGGGGGGCCGGCCCGGTGGCTCAGGCGATATGGGCCAGTGGGCTCTCAAACACAAGGTTGCTGGTTCAACTCCTCGAGTCCCACAAGGGATGGTGGGCTCCGCCCCCTGCAACTAGGATTGAACATGGCACCTTGAGCTGAGCTGCCTCCCGGATGGCTCAGGTGGTTGGAGTGCATCCTCTCAACCACAAGGTTGCAGGTTCGACTCCCACAAGGGATGGTCAGCTGCGCCCCCTGCAACTAGACAACGGCAACTGGACCTGGAGCTGAGCTGCGCCCTCCACAACTAAGACTGAAAGGACAACAACTTGAAGCTGAACAGCACCCTCTACAACTAAGATTGAAAGGACAACTTGACTTGGAAAAAAGGCCTGGAAGTACACACTGTTCCCCAATAAAGTCCTGTTCCCCCTCCCCCCCAAAAAAAAGAGACACTGAGAACAAAGCAGTTGAAAGAAAGAAAGAAACAAACAAACAAACAAACAAACAAACGGGAGTGTCCAGTATGGCCACATACTAAAATCACTTAGAATTGCCTGGATCTAGTCTTGCAGTTAAAGTAGCCGCTTTATATTTTGTCCCTCTTCAGGCATATGGAATTAAGTTTTAGACTAAGTGATAGGCCCATAACGTTAGCACATTTAATAGTGCTAACAGTAGCACTATTAAAATAATAGTAATTACTACTAAAGTAAAAAAACAAAGCAATTTTTTTTTAAAAAGTAACGTAATAGTAGTAATTACAACCAATAGCAATTTAATAGTAGCTCAAATCTGGAATTCATGGTATTTTTGGTTTCAGAGACTAGCAAATCAGTGCCTTTAGAAGTAGACAGAGGTCTCATATTTTGACAGACATACAATAAAATTGTTTTAAAGCACATATCCTAATTTTTGAAAAACCTCTAGAAGTTAACCGAAACATTTCTTAAAGATTTTTATTAAATTATAGCTAGCATGCAATATTACATTATAACCGAAACATTTTAAAATCTCTATCTGAGCATACAGTAGCACAATTTCTCATTTTTTCTTTTGACAGCAGTATACTATAGAAATTGTCTGTTAAATTATGCAAAATTTATCAATTGCTTTTGTTTCTTAAGTATGGCTTACTAAGATTAAAATACCCACCAATTTTTTTCAAAAACCTAAACTTGCTCCGTGCTCTACACTGAATATTTTGTCCTCCCAAATTTATGTTAAAACCTAATCCTCAATGACAAAGTGATTTCCCTTACGTGTGGAATCTAAAGAACAAAATAAACAAACAAAATAGAAACAAATTCATAGATACAGAGAACATTTGGATGGTTGCCAGATGGGAGTGGGGTTGGGAGTAAGGGTGCAAAAAGGGGAAAGGATTAAGAAATACAAATTGGTTGTTACATGTGTCTATGGGGATGTAGGGTACAGCATAAGAAATATAGTCAATAATATTGTAATAACTATGTATGGTGTCAGAGGGGCACTAGATTTATTGAGGTGATAGACCGGAGAGGGGTTGGAGGACAGGGTGAAAAAGATGAAGGGATTAAGAAGCAGAAATTGGTAGTTACAAAATAGTCACGGGGATGTAAAGTAAAGCACAGGAAATATAGTCAATGATATGGTAATAACTATGTATAGGGCTGGCTGGGAACTAGACTAGTCAGGGGCATCGCTTCTTAAATTATATAACTGTCTAACCACTATGCTGTACACCTGAAATTAATATAAAGTAATATTAAATGTCAACTGCAATTGAAAAATTTTAAAGGTGGGGCAAAGGTGAAGGGGAATAAGATGGTCAAGTTTCCAGGTATAAAACGTGGATCCAATGTACAGCATGGGGAATATAGTCAATAATATTATGCTAGTGTGGTAGAGCATCAGATGGTTGCTGGACTTATCATGGTGTAATATAAATATATAAGTATTGAATAACTATGGTGTACACCTGAAACTAATATAATATTGTATGTTAGCCCTATTTTAATAGAAAACCTTTAAAAAAAAAACAACAACAACCTAATCTTCAATGAGAGGTATTTGGAGGTGATTAGGTCATGAGCGTGGAGCCCTCCTCAATGGAATAAGTGTCCTTACACAGGAGATCCCAGAGAGCACCCTTGCCCCTCCCACCACAGTGAGAAGACAGCCGTCTAGTAATCAGGAAACAGGCCTTCATCAGACGTTGAATCTACTGATACCTGGATCTTGGATTTCCCAGCGTCCATAACTTTGTTTGTAGTTAAAGCCACTCAGGCTAGTATTTGTGTTATAATACCCCAAATGGACTAAAACATGCTGAAATAAAAGATTCTCAAGATCCTAATGCCCTTTCATAATTTCCCTTTGTATAAGAAAGACATATTTTCCACGTTATAATTAAATAATTTTATATAGTTTTTCCTTTTAAAAGCATAAAGTCAAAACAAAATTATGTAAATGCCTTTTGAAATATTATTATCACATAGTTCACAAAATCTGTGCCGCTCACCTTTTGAAATATCTTTAATGTTTCTGCCATACAAATCAAAAAGATGTCTGGCTGGTGAATTTAGGTTCATTCTTATGGTGCAAGCGTCTAAAACCTACACAGGAATAAAGAAAAACAAAAAATAATTTTATCACAGTGAGCTCTGGCTATATTAAATACACACCACCACTACCACCCTCAAGGACAGAGATCCTTGGGAGATAATTCAGTACACATTCTTCCCTAGCCCATCATCTCTGAATGCTATTAAGGATTTACAGTTGGTCCCATAAACCTTAAACAGATGCAGCCTCCACCTTAGGTTCCCCACATTCTTATTAATTAATTAATTTATTTATTTATTTATTCTTTCTCTCTTTCTTTCTCTCTCTCCTTCCTTCCTTCCTTCCTTCCTTCCTTCCTTCCTTCCTTCCTTCCTTCCTTCCTTCCTTCCTTCCTTCCTTCCTTCCTTCCTTCCTTCCTTCCTTCCTTCCTTCCTTCCTTCCTTCCTTCCTTCCTTCCTTCCTTCCTTCCTTCCTTCCTTCCTTCCTTTTCTTTCATTCTTTCCATTCATTCATTTATTTTAAGGAAAGCGCAGCTCACAGTGGCCCGTGTAGGGATTGAACTGGCAACCTTGGAGTATTAGCACCACGCTCTAACCAACTGAGCTAAGCAGCCACCCCTCCCCACATTCTTGATATTTCTACTCTGTATGTTTTTTTATCCATTTCTAAGTATTACAAATCTATTATTTAAAAGTGCAAGAAAGCCTTTTGGTACAAATTATATTCTCTAGTTATTAGTGAAGGTTCAAATATCAATTTACCATTTAAACTAAGTAAAATATGAGCTATTTAAAGATTGTCCCATTTATTTCAACTAAAATTCCAATGATTTCAAAAATTATTTCAAATATTGCTGCCTTTGAGTCTTAAAAAAAATCAGTCAAGAAAACTACATGGCTTTCTAATTCAAAGATTCCTCGTTTCATTGTGCTAAAACATCAGTAAAAAATGTTTGTGAAAGCCAAGGTTTAAGAGTTAAATGAGTTTAAAAAGTGGCATTTAGAAAATCGGATACAAGAAATTAATAATGCATCAGCAAAACTGTCATTCTCTCCTACTTTCAGGATGAAAGATCCTTACAGTGTTTAAGCAATGCTAACTTTTAGTAATCATTTCTTGGGGTAAATTATCAGTGGTATGAATTAGTATCAATATAAATTTCTAACAAAAGCCCTGAAATGAAGCCTCTACTTACAAGATCTTTCTTATAATTCACAAATGAAAAATATTTAATGGTGCCATCTTCCTGTAATGCTAAGGTTAATTAAACTACCATTTCCACTAATCTGTACCTGTTCAGCTTGATAAAATATTACTTTTACAAATTCACATTTCATTGATTTCTTACAGGTTAGCTTGTAGAGAACCCTTCTGATACTGAAATTTAAAACTATCATGTTGGAAAACCAGGCTCTCCTGGGGAGCGATTTTCCCCAAACACTTTTTTAGTTCAATCGATTTGTTTCCAGTTATGGGAGTCACCTCTACCCCTTCACCCCCTCCCCTTACAACCAGCCTTTCCACCTTGCACTCCTGCTGCCGGCACATCTTGTGCAAAGTTTTCGGTTTCTGAAATAACCACCATGGTGGTGGTGTGGTTACACAGCCTACAACATCCGGGTTTGGTTTGCCACAACCACGGTCCAGGTGAGAGAGTATTAGCTCGTCATCACCACAGGCCAAGTGAGCCAAGTCTACAAGCCATCAGATCCAACAGTGTCATCTTCCTCAAAGACAGAGAAGCTTGACATCTTTTAACATGTTTCTATGAATCAACGCTCAGAATGGAAGCCCCAATTGACACCTCCCACATGCTATCTTCAGCAGGGGTCAGTGATCCGGCCACAGCCTGTTTCTGTATGGTCTAAGAATTGGGCTAAGAATTGTTTGTACACTTTTAATTGTTAAAAAGATAATCAAAATCAAAATAATATTTTGTCGCACTTTCATGGGATATGAAATTTTAGTACCCAGAAATAAAATTTTCTTGGAAAACAGCCACACTATTCACATACAGATTTTCTACAGCAATTTTCACGCTACAACAACAGAGTTGAGTTATTCCAAGGGAACTTATGATCCGTAAAACCAAAAATATTTACTGTCTGCCCCTTTAGAGAAAACATTTGCCTACTCCTGGTCTACTGCATTATTATTCACATAACGTTCTAGTTTTTCTTTTCCTTCATACATTGGCCTCCACGCCTTCACTCATGTCTAAAACCTTTGCATTGTGCACTCTGAAAATGCCCTAAATTGACTAGACCCTCACGTCTTTTAAATGAAACTGGGCTTTCACCTAAGTTCACTAATTTCCCCAGAGCCCTCTCAAGTGGTGGGATTTTATTCTCTCATATCACACAATGTCAAGTTTGGGAAAGTGGTGTTACTTACAACTCTATTTCTAGATAATTTCTCCCCAGCCCTCTTATTGAATAAACAAAACAAACAAACCCTGTCTCCCTGAGGATCCTGACATTCAAAGGCCCAATCTTTCCTCACTCCAGTCATTCTTCCTCATTCATGGATAAGTTTTGCCACAAAAATCCTCACTCTGGGTGACCCTTACTCTCCACTCTGTGCACACACCTAGAAGCCTGGTGCTCCTGGAGAAACTCACACACATGAAAACACGTCAACATTACTGGTCACCAACCTCCGTGTTGCCTCGATACTGCCCCGTCACTTCTACTTCACTCCTTTGGTCAAACCTCTCTTCCCTCACCACAATGAATGTTTCAAACCATTGGTGCTCTGCTTGTCTGCACCCAGCCTCCCCTCCCCTATTTCCCTCTTCATTTTCAGCAGATAGCATGACCTCCTACATCACAGAGAAAAGTGAAGCCTCGTCATCGTGCTACCAGAGCCACAAGCCTACTTACTTCTACACCTATCCTTTCTTTTTTTCATCTAATTATAGGAGTCCCTGCTCCTATCTAAGGCCAATACCCCACCTATGCTTTCAATTCTGTTTGCTCTCAGCTTTGACAGCAGTATATGTTATCCATCATTTCTTTTCTCTCATGTATATTCATTCAACTACTCCACAACTAGATTTTTCCCACTGGCACTTAAACACGATCAAGTCTTCCCTATTTAACTACTAAATCCTCCCTTACCCCACATCTCCCTCTAGCTACTCCTCTTCACAACGAAATCTCTTGCTCTGTGTTTCTATTTCCTTTCTTCCCACTCATTCTCAGGCCACTCCAGTCTGGTCTTCAGTATCATCTTACTAAAACAACTCTCACAAAGATTACCAATGACCACCACGTTGACAAATCCAAAGGACATTTCCTCCATTCTCATTTATTTTGACCTTTGAAAAACATTTGACCACTTCCTCTTTCTTTAAACCCTCTGTTCCCTTGAATTCTGTAATATAACAATGCACTCATTTTTCTCCTGCTTTTTCTGTCTTTTTCATAGGCTCATCCTCCTCTATTCATTCACTGGAGTTCAAGAGCAGTCCTAACCCTCTGCCTCCCTGTAAGTTCTTTCAAGGCAACCTAATCAGTGCCCCGATGTCTCATCTTCCATCTACATACGTGCAACTCACAACTTGTTGTGTCTACAAGATGTGCAAGCTAGCAACCTCGACGTCATCTTTAAAATCCTCAACACCTCACTGTCACTCACCTCATGTACCCAAGCTATTATCAAGGTTTGTTCATTTTTATTATCTCCCTAAAAATCTTAGAAATCCACCCACTTTCTCCATGTCTATGACCACACCCTCGTCCAAGCTATTATCACCTGTCGCCAGGACTCTGGCAACAGTTAACTAATAGTCTCGCTGCATCTACCTGGCCCAACCAATTTGATCTCCATTGAGCACCAAAGTGATCTATCCAAAAACATAAATCTAGTTATACTCTCTTCTACTCCTAACTACTCCTGACGTGATTCCTCACTACTTTTTTGGGTGGTGGGAGGGTGGCAAAAATCTCTCACTGTCCTACCCAGCCTGTCTCTTCCTCATACACTGACCTTTCAGTTCATGGACTTCACCCTGTTCACTGCCAGTCTTTTCATATGCTGTGCATGTTGCTTGTGTCCTCGACATGTACCCAAATAAACCCTGCTTGTCTCTTCTCAGAACACTTTCTTGTGCCACCTACTCCACATTTAGTACTGGGGCTATTTTACACGTCTCGTTCCACCACTAGACGAAAAGCTCCATGAGAACAGGACTATGACTGGTTTCTCTCACCACTCATCCAGGTGCTTGGCAGACATTAAAATATCATGAATTAATGAATGAGTGAAAGTTCATATATATTATAACTAATTTACACTCATTTCATCATGCATTTTATATCGTTATTGAGAGCCTTACAAACCTAGCAAATAAAGTTTCCGATTAATTTTATAAAATTCTGCTAGAACTCAAGTATGTGTAATCCTAGAAAAAAATTTTTTTTCAAATAAAACTAATTCTTTTTAGTACCAGAGCACTGACCTTGTACCGTCCTTAGGAAATAAAATAAGAAACCTTGTTCACATTGATAGCAATACTCTTGGATGCCTTCCCAATATCCATTCTCTACTTCATCCTGCTCTCCTCATTTTGTTTAAGGGTTCACACTTACCCCTTTTGATACAAGGAAGGCTACAATTATCTTGATTGATCTAAGTTAATTATGGCGGTCCTATGTCCCTTGTCAGTTTCGGGGTGGACACATAATCTAATCTGGCCAATGAGACATGAGAAGGGCCTTCTAGGAAAGGCTTCTTCAGTCACAGGACAAAGATTTTCCTCTGGACAAAGTTGTACTTGGCTGTGCAGCAGCCATCCTGAACCAACATATAAAAGAGCATAAAATCCAGAAAATTATAGTGAACATAACTGGAATCCTGTCAGACTATGCTTGGAACTGCCCTGTCTTTGGATTTCTTGCTTCCTTTTAGCTTAAGCATGTTTAAATCAGGATTTTTCAGTTATTTGCAGCTAAAGTCATCCTAATGAATAGAAAGAAAAAATGTTTTTGGCTCAGGTTCCTCAAATGAGAAACAATGCTTCAGTTAACTCAATGAGTATTTGTATTTTACAACAGTATTCACGATTTAAACGTAACAAGCAAACCATTTAATTAAGAAGCCAGAGAAGAATTTTAAAAGAAATTCAGCAAGCTGAAAACTGAAAATGAATGGATAATTATGAAATTAATTCATTGGATTACTAAAAATATTTCACCTTTGGCAATTCATTGTACTTGTTCAGTAGAAGAGAACTACAATCTATCATGAATACTTTCAGAAAGGGAATCTGTTTTTACAGACTTTTTTCCTGCTAACTGAAAGACTGTCAAATACATTATAAATTTTCAAAGAATTAAAATATAATGAAATATACATGGCATAACTCTCTGCTAACACCAACATTTTATAATGACTTATAATAAAAATTGTGATCATTATTTTAACCTGAAGATGCCAGGATATTGGGCTAAACTTGTACCCATCTTATTAAGTAGCTTAAATTTATTTTTCTGAATAAATCCTGGAGATAAATTTACTGGGCTGTTATTTGTCTTATTCTCATAAAAGTGGTGACAGAATGCACGTCAAATCTAGTTATTTGCCCTTACTAGTAATGAACATGACTATGATTTATAAAAGCAATTTTTTCTTGTGAATTTGATATATAGGTATTTTGGCATTTTATTATTAAAATGTGAATGAGAAGTAGATAACCAGAGATGTTCTAAATAATCTATTAATACATACTTCTTGGATATTTTATCCTTAACTGATCTCTTATTAAGAATAAATAGCACAGATTACTTTTACATTTTTATAATTCTAATCATATGGTTATTTTTGTTTGTTTTTAAATATATTTTTATGTATAATTTACATGAAATAAACTTTATCTATTTTAAGTGTACAGTTCAATGTAAAATATGTAGAAAAATGTGTCTGTGTACCTACCACCACACTCAAGGTATAGATTATTTCCATTATTCTCTAAAATTCCCCATGCTCTTTCCCAATCACTATTCAGTACCCCTCGCCCCAGGCAACAACTGATTGCTTTCTGTCAGTAGATAATAGTTTTGTCTGTCCTACAGTTTCATACAAATGGAATCATATAGCATGCACTATTTTATATCTCTCTTCTTCCATTTATCACAATATACCAGGGGTGCCAAAAAAATGTATACACATTTTAAGAGATATTATCTATGCTCAAGCAGTAGTTCACCTTAATCAGAAGTCTCTGGATGCTGATGGTGACCATTTTGAGCACCTCTTGTCAATTGCAGAAGTGTAACTTTTATTCATCTTTTGTTATCGGCATATACTGAGTATTACAATTAATACAGTTTTTTCCTTTATTAAAATGTATATACATTTTTGTGGCACCCTCTGTATATTTGTTCTTCTTACTGCTGAACAGTATTCTTTGGTACAAATATATCAGTTTATTTATCCATTCACTTGTTGATGGACTTTTTGGGGGTTATTATGACTAAAGCTACTGAACGTTCATCTAGAAGTTTTTGTGTTGACATGTGTTATTTCTCTTGGGTAAATACAGCAGGTCCCCAAATAACATCATTTTGGTCAATGTTGTTTCATTATAACGTTAATGAGATGCCATAGGAACTAAAGTCTTATTTATATCAATTAGCCTATGGTAAAATTGGTTTCACCATATATCATTTCTCTTGAAGTCCCAGAATCTATCGACACAAAGTGAGGACTTACCTGCACATAGAAAGGGGTTGCTAGAATGTGTGGTAAGTGTATGTTTCCTTATAAGAAATTGACAAACTTGTTTGCAAAGTGGCTGCATCATTTTGCATTCTCACTAGCTGAATTTGGGATTTCAAATAGTTCCAGATTTTCACCAATATTTAGTATTGTCACTTTTTAATTTTAGCCATTCTAATGTATGTGTAGTGGTAGCTCAGTGTGGATTTAATTTGCATTTCTTTGATGATTAATAATGTTGAGCATCTTTTTATGTGCTTATGGTCAATTTCTATGTCTTTTTTAGTAAAATGTCTGTTCAAATCTTTTGACTTTTCTTACTGAGTTTTTTATACATTCTGAATGCAAATTTTTCATCACTTGTGCATTTTCTGAATATTTACTCCCAGTCTGGCTAAATTTTTCATTTTATTAATATATCTTTTAAAGAGCAAACTTTTTTTTTTTAATTTGGATAAGGTACATTTAATTTTGTTTGTGTTTTTAGTTCATACTTTTTAGTCCTAAGAAATCTTTGCCTACCCAAAGGATGTAAAGATTTTCTCCAAAAACTACTACTTTTATTTTGTGTGTGTGTGTGCGTGTGTGTGTGAGTGTGTGTATGTGTGTGTTTTGTTTTGTTTTGTTTTTTACTAAGTTCATACTTCTTAGTCCTAAGAAATCTTTGCCTACCCAAAGGGTGCAAAGATTTTCTCCAAGAACTACTATAGTTTTACTTTTTTACAAATTAGATCTATAATCAATTTTAAGTTTTGTGGTGGTATGAGATAGGGATCAAAGTAATTTCTTACCGTCCAGATATCCAATTTTCAGCAATATTTGTCAAAAAGACTATCTTTTACCCCATTGAATTATCAGAAATAATTTGCCCATATATGTGTGGGTCTGTTTTGGAACTGTCTATTGTCTTCACGTGAATTCTTATGCCAATATTGTCCTTTCTTGATTACATTAGCTTTATAACAAATGTTGGAATCAGGTAGTACAGTTCCTCCAAATTTGGCTAATTCTAATTCTGTTGCATTTCCTAAGGTTCCATTGAGCTTTGTGGCTCTGTGGGTTGATATTTTTCATGACCTCAGAAAAAATATTGGCCATTTCTGCAAATATATTCATGCTCTCCCAGTCTCACTAGGGCTCCAGTTATACATATATTAGACTGCTTGATATTAACCCCACAAGTTACTGACACTTGGTGCTTTTTTCAGCCTTTTCCTTTTTCTTCTGTATACTTTAATATACCATTTCTGCTATATAATTCTATAACCTATCCAGTGATTTTTTTCATTTAAGATATTGTATTTTTCACATCTGGAACTTCCATTGGTTCTATTTTTAGTTTCCATTTCTCTTCACATTATATTCATGATTTTCTTCAATTCATTTAACATATTTATAATAGCTTTTGAAATGTCCTTTACTGTTAACTCTATTTAGGCATCTGTTTCTATGCATTGGCTTTTCTCCTAGATAATGATTACCTCTTCCAGGATCTTCATGAAATCCTCACATGTTCAACAAAACCCCTCCCCTCTGACTAATCAAAACACAAATGTCTCCTTACCCTGTGCATATTCTCATAGTTTTCTTTTTTACACCTCCATCAGTTGTTCTTTCACTGGTAGTTGTTTGTGCTAGGCCATGTGGAATACACATTATGCATGAACAACTTAATAGTTAGCCAAAGACACAAAGAGACCCTTAGGCAAATTTGGGGAACTATTCTTCAAATAGCTCCCTCATTTTTGGCATTTTATGGCAAACTCCAGCTATTGTAGTGTCCCAGAACTTTGATGTCATTCTCTTCAGCTTGTGTAGACCGTGTAGACCACTGTGTTTTTCTTGGAGCCTCCCTATACCAAGTCCAAAAATTGTCTCCAGGTAAAAGACGGGGTAAATTGTAGGACTAATTTCAACTTTTCCTATTCTCTCAGGTATTATGGTCTGGTGCTTCTGGTTGCTTAATATCTAAAAACAGTTGTCTCATATATTTTGTCCAGGTTTCAATCGTTTAAAATGGAATGACTGATACTAGTTATTCTGACTGTAAAGAGATGCCTTGTATTTTTTTAATGGTTATATTAACTCATTTTTAAGTGAGGACACATTAGAAATTAAGATGTATGAAAAAGTATATTTGGGGCAGTCTCAAATAATGAAAAAAATATATTGTTTTTGAAGTCAGAAAATGGGTTCTAGTCCTAGCTATTCCAGTTCACCCACTTTGGATATGGCAGTTAGCTTCTCTAAGCCTTAGTTTTCTGAGTTGCTTGATTAGATGATTTCATAGACTGTGATTCTAATCTCCAGAGGTTAAAGTTCATCAAAGATACTTTAATGGGAAGGTATGTATGGAAACTAATTTAGTAAACCCTTCAATTTAGCTGGTATTGTTATATGTTCTTAACAATTAGATGTATTAAAATATATAAGTATAAAAACTGTAAGACAATTTTAATAAAAAACAAAAACAAATTTTGCCTTTTTAGATTTAATACCAAGTTTATGCCTTAACTGTTTAGGGGAGTTAAAAGGCATAATGTTAAGGACTATCTTTAACTACCTTCAGTAAAGTAAATCTTTAGACTGAACATTCTCATTTGTTTTTATTTCAGTTCAGGAAATCCACATTATTTTTCCTTAAGATTTCATTGAAGAAAAAATAAATTCTGACTACTGAAAAATTACTTATAATATTCTAAACTAACCCAATTGCATAATTTTATAATTCACATTAAATTGGCTATCCATGGCCTCTTGAGAATAAACCATATGATCAAAGTCTATATTTTTTTAAAAATCTGCTTTCATATTTTTTAATCTATCAATCCCTGATATGAACAGTAGGCTAATTTTTTAAAATAATGATAGTATCAATGGGCTTTTCCTCAATCATCATATAAAGCTCTTTAAAGAACTTCCGACATACTAATTATGCGTGACCTCCCCTGTCGGAATCCATGTTGCGCATCTTTAATCAAATTTTGTTACTCCAGTTGCTCCCTTTTGAATCTTTTAAAATGTTCTCTAAATTCTTTTACCCCTACTAATGGGAAAATCTCTGTTGTTATAGTTACTGATTTGTGTGTGATCATTCCACGATCATGATATTATGTGGTATGTTTTTTCAATTGAATTGGGACTTCCTTAAACTTGAAAATTTCCTTGAAGTTTTTTTGTTTGTTTAGATTTATTGAGTTGTTTTTTAAATTAACAAACAGTAAACATCATACAAGCCTAGATTTTCCTCTGGTTTAAAGGTTATCTGAAAAAGTTTATTATTTATTTATACCTTGACAGTCATACATTTGAGGAATTCCCTCAATACTTACGCGGTTTTTCAGTAATAGCAGGGAAGTTATTAAAATGAAATATGTTTACATACAATATTAAGGGAATATTTATTTTTCCTAAGTCAGAGTTGCTACTCCCGTCCTGATAATTTGTAGACTTTTTCCTCTTCCTGATTTCTGAACTCCCTGCACTAGTTCTAATCTACAAACCAGTGATCTAATTTCTTATAATCTGTTTTCTCTGTCACACAGCTTATTTTCTTTCTCTTAAAACCACATAAGAAGTAAAGGAGAACAAACAAGAAGTCTATGAAGATTCCCATGAATTAGTAAGTTTGAAGTTTTCAGAACACCCAAAACAAGAGTTCTCAAACTTTAGCAGGATGAGGTCTGGAGATGTTTATTGAAATTCAAATTCCCAGGCCTCACACTCAGGAGATTCTTAATCCAATAGGCTTGGAGTGGGGCCACATAACCCACAAGATACTAATGCAAGTGTCCTGTGGACCTTACTTTGAGAAACAATGCAGACCCTTGGCCTGCAATAAGTATATGATGCCTGCAGGTGACAAAAGGGAGTATTGTGTTCTCATTCAAGTAGCTTGAAACTATGTTTTCTGAAGTGGGGTGTACGTACCCCAAGACACTGAGCAAAACAACCCAATGAAGTAGGAAGAAGATATTAGAATTATCTTTTTATCTTAAAAAATCCTCTTTATCAAAGTGAAATAAATGGTTGACATTTGGCATTTGAGGGGGAGAGAGAGAGAGAGAGAGAGAGAGAGAGAGAGAGAGAGAGAGAGAGAGAGAGAGAGAGAGAATAAATCAGAAAGGAGACACCAGTAACAAAAATTCTGGAAGCCAGAGGAAAGATAATTAAGTGGTAAACATTTAACAGACCAGACCTGTTGAAACTTAAGCAAGCAGATATAAACTTGCTTTGGTTTTCAGAGCCCCCAGAAAGGCTCACAAATTTGAGCCATCAGTTAGTTACCTCTAAATAATGGGGCTGAAAACAAGTTGAATATTTTAATAAAAAGCAGTTAAACCACAGAACCCTTCTCCAACACCAAGCATTCAAGGAAACTACACTTTTGCTATCATAAAGAAAGACAGATTTGTTCTCTGGAGAGGCTAAACCAGAACTCTGGAATCGGAGGCGCCAAGCAGATGTGAAAGTGAGGAAGTATATCTTACTGAAAAGAGGGGAATTGAATGAAAATCTAAATACTGTAAGTACTTTAGCCTCCTTTTCCGCTTGGCTACTAACTCTCCAATTGGCAGATTCTATCTGCTGAAACTGATCAGCCCCAAAGAAAAGATCTAAAGAGGGGGACAATTAGCGCCCCCACCAGCTCCCATGGAAGCCAGCTCTCAATAAGACACACCTGTGCTCAAGAACTTTTCAATCAGCTTTTAGCTCTTCACTTTTAAATAGGATTAACTCATCACTATGAAAAGCCAGTAACAGGAAAGACCAAAACCAAATAAACAACCAAGTACTTAGAGAAACAGAGAGACCCCAGCAAGCAGAAGTGAAAAATTAATTGGATTGAAGGTAAAGATAAGGAAATCTCCCAGATAAGAAAATTAGAAGTTCAGTTCAGCAGATCCAAGGTATCAAAGTGGGAGTTCCATGAAATTAGAACAGAAAAAGAAGAATTGTCGAAGAAATAATTGGACGAAATTTCTCATAAGAGAAGTAGGAGACTTTGCTGACTGAAAAGACAACCTGAGTATCTAGAACATCTTGGAAAAACTTTTGAACTCCAGGAACAAAGAGATGATTCTATATGTTTTCAGAAAGGGAAAATGAAGAGCAGATCACCTGCAAAAGGTGAGGAATCAGAATGGTACCAGACTTCTCAACAGCAACACTGGAAGCAAGAAGCAATGGACGATGTCTTTAATATTTAGAGGAAAGAAACATTTTGCAAAATCTTAAAAAATCTCCCATGTTCTTTTTCTCACAAAGCCACTGGAATATACGTGCACAATAGAATAAATGAAGATAGAGGAAGACTAAGGAACTAAGAGAAAAGGATCCAATAGAGGAGAGAGAGAAAGATAACGCCAGTTTGATAGTGAAGGGAGATCCCAGGACAGAGGTCATAGGAACAAGTTGAATCTTTTTATAAATTAGAGCAAGTTCGAATTGGAACGAGAGGACAGGGGTCTTTTTCATTTTTTCACTCATTTCATTATGTTTCTCAGTATTTTCTTCACCATTGAAATCACATGTCATTTGTGATAGTACAGAGAAAACCAAGCAAAAACCAAATAAATATTATTAACTGCTGAGAAGAAAAATAAAGATTTCTCATAAAAGAGATGGTGTCCTGGATAATATAAAAATCCCCACGGTTTAATACCATGTCTCTGACAATGACTCTAAGAGATAATTGAGTGAAAATAAAATTTATCCACCACAATGCTAACTTTAAAAAGTTATTGTTTCTAGGGCAGACATTTTCATTTTCTATTTACTTTATATCTGTGCCCACAAATTTTCCTCAATACCTTCTTCAACCCATGGATATACGTGTTTATTCTGTACCCCACAGTGGCAGGTGTTATGGTGACTACTAAAACCAAACTGAGTAATTCTAAAACCATCTGATTCAAGTTTCAAAGGAATGGCCCATAGTTCTGGTATGCCAGAGTTTAGTAAAGAATTATATCACTTTGGCCATCGTTTCAAACTTCTTAATTACTTAACCTCCCAAAATAAATGGATTTCTTTTTGATTTTGCACTTATGATTGAAATACAGTCATTTCCCTTTGGCTCCGTTCTGAGTTCAGAGAGGACTTTTATGCTTTAATTACCTTATTTTACCAACCATCTTCAATAATTCTCCCCTTATCCCACTGCAATAACCCTCACCATATTACAGTCCTTTACACTCTACTTCAGATTTGTATTACTTAGCAACATAAAATTTTTAAGTAGTCTAAATTACTGTTTTAAATTTTATCTAAAATAGCTATTAGAGGGAGAATTTGAGATCTTGCTCCCCAACATATACCGTAAGTTCAGCTCAAATAAACTCTTATAAAAATTCTCTAAAAACAAAAATAGGTATTTGTCTCAACATTCCTAATGTGTTATCATAAAAGAGAAAATAATTTGTGTTTCTCCTATGAATATGCCACCTTTTTATTCCTATCACTGATTTGGTATTAAATCTATAAGTAGGGCATTATCCTGCGATTATCAACAAAGCTTTCAAAATTTAAATTTTTATTTACAAAATAATTAGCTAGGGGGGAGGCCGGTTAGCTCAGTTGGTTACAGCTCAGTGCTCTTAACAAGGTTACGGGTTCGATCCCCACATGGGCCACTGTGAGCTGCACCCTCCACAACTAGATTGAAACAACAACTTGACTTGGAGTTGATGGGTCCTTGAAAAACACACTTAAAATAAGTAAACGCTTAAAATAATAATAATTAGCTAGCCCTATTTTTCTCCTCCAAAAGGTTCTATTGACACCCAAGACCAATATTATGTTGCCTCCTCTCCTTTAATTCATTTTTAAAAGTGATAATTAGAAAAATATTTACAATCACAGTTATTACTGAACCATATCCTGAGTTTTATAAATTGTAAAAATTCTTTAACTTCTACAAAATGCAAGAAGAAAAAAAA
This sequence comes from Rhinolophus sinicus, assembly GCF_057876585.1. Taxonomy (NCBI): domain Eukaryota; kingdom Metazoa; phylum Chordata; class Mammalia; order Chiroptera; family Rhinolophidae; genus Rhinolophus; species Rhinolophus sinicus. The sequence continues at coordinate 163,419,742 of NC_142514.1, forward strand.
AGCTAAAGAATTCCTTGATCCAGTTTTAAATAAATTGCTCTCTATAGTCAAAAGGCAAACTAGCAGTGACATTTTTATTTACACTCAACCTTTCATCTAAGAACATGTAATCTGTAAGAGTGACTATTACCCCAATTTTACCACCAAGGCATAGAATTAGAGCCTGAACTGAAGTGAACTCGAGAGGTTATCTAATCTAGCTTCTATCTCCAAAAATGACTGCATTTTAACAATCCAAGAGATATGTCCATCTTCTCTATTTTTCAAAATCTCCAGGAAGATGTTATAACTTGCCTTAGCAATTCACTCTGGTGTGTATATTATCCCTTGCTTTACTCATAATCCAAATCTGCAGATAAGAAGGAAATAAAACCTGGTTTGCCAGCTTCTCAGTAAATGTGCTTATCCAGCTGTGGTTATAAAACAACCACAAAAATAAGTAGATGAGGAAAAAGGACATTTTGATAAAAATTTCCAATACCTAGTGCGTTAGTTACCTGTTTCAGGCAATAATTATTTTGAAAATAATCTGGTATAACAAAATGATTTACACCTGTCTTGATTTCTTAATAAATATTTCCCTTTAGTAAAAAAAAAAAAAATTCTACTAGATATGTATTTATAAGTCCTAAAGATAAGAATGGCAAATATTTATTGGGAATTTTCTGGGTGCGAGGCATTATACTCCATGCGTAATATGACACTGAATCTCACATCAATTCTATGAGGTAGACACTATTGTTATCCCCATTTTTTTTTATTTTTTTTTTTAGGGGAACAGGACTTTATTGGGGAACAATGGTCAAATTGTTGTCCTTTCAATCTTAGTTGTGGAGGGTTCTGTTCAGCTTCAAGTTGTTGTTCTTTCAGTCTTAGTTGTGGAGGGCGCAGCTCAGCTCCAGGTCCAGTTGCCGTTGCTAATTGCAGGGGGCACAGCCCACCATCCCTTGCGGGAGTCGAACCGGCAACCTTGTGGTTGAGAGGACAAGCTCCAACCAACTGAGCCATCTGGGAGCTCAGCGGCAGCTCAGCTCAAGGTGCCGTGTTCAATCTTAGTTGCAGGGGGCAGAGCCCACCATCCCTTGCGGGACTCGAGGAATTGAACTGTCAACCTTGTGATTGAGAGCCCACTGGCCCATGTGGGAATCGAACCGGCAGCCTTCGGAGTTAGGAGCACGGAGCTCTAACCGCCTGAGCCACCGGGCCAGCCCCTGTTATCCCCATTTTTTAGATGAATAAATCGAGGGTCAGAGAAGGTAAGTTGTCTAAGGTCTCATAGATAGTGAATGATGATGTCGGAATTAAAACTTAGACAGTTTAGTTATGTTTTATTCTCTAATATTTATTTAATAAATGTCAGTTATTATCATTATTACTGTTATTATCAGGCTGCTTTAAGACTGGTTAAAAAAAACCTTATTTGTAAAAAAAGGTTTTTTTTCAAATTCCCATTAGTTCCTCCAAATTTTTTAATATAAAAGATGATCTGGAAGGGATAGCACCTTTTAAAAAAACTTGTACTTATATATCAAGTAATACTTTACTATTTGTTTTTTAAAGTTTGCTGGATTGTTACACGATTTTTCTTAAGCCTATTAGATTTGCTTTAAAACATGTACGTGGATGCTTCAAACTGAATCTCAGTTATTTCAGACTTATTCTTTTGAGAAAGAGTGGTGCTTCTAGGTTTTATTACTATTCTAAGTCAAAAAGTGGAGATTTGAGTTTTGAAGCTAGGTTAGATTGGCTTCGATCTAAATATCTTATAAAATATTGTAACCAACTAGAATGTTTTCCCAAACGTAAACCTAACTTTTAGCAGGTGAATGGCCAACTACGTTAGCCAAATAATTTCCTGAAATACTGTTGCTTTACTACAGTATTTTATGCTGTTAGCACAATAAGCATACTTCTAAACAGATGAACTTTTGTATTCTATATAAAGCTGTATTAATATTTCAATTTATTAAATGACATTGATATTGAGAAGGAAAAAAACACATTTGAAAAGCCATAAAAACTTTGAAATTTGATTTATACTTCAATATTGAAGACAAAAGTACCTTTTTCATTGTTTCCTTTCCCACTGCAATTTCGTGCCCATCTTGCCCCACGCCATTCTTAAAGAACAGAATTCGGACTGAAGCCTTCTCAGTAAGTTTCTTCATTCGAATCGAAAGAGCAGGCTTAGTTTTCTGTCTCTGAACATCAGTAGGAAGCATCAGCCCATTCATTGTCCAAGTTACTTTCTTCATTAACAACAGATGGTCTGGAAGAGAATTTTTTTTTTAAGTCAAGTCAATATTTGGCTTCAAAATTAAAAATGGACACATCATGCTTCCCCTCCCCCTGTTACCTATATCATATACACTGGCCAGTCTCCATTTAGATGCTGGTTTTCTGAAATGCTACCACCAGCTTCCCACTAACCGTGACATAAGCTGTAGCAAGCTGTCTGCTCTGATAGCCTGCATAAATCATCATTTCTGAAGGGAACAGATGTTCAGGGTATGAAAGAGTAATACCACAATTTAGTCCTAATTAAAATTCACCTTAGCATGTCTCTATCACGGATCAGATGCCCTGGGCTGAAAGGGTCCATAGAAAGGGCCCAAGGTCCTCTGCCTATTATAAAACAACATGGCCCTTGAACTTTCATGTTCTTTAAGGTTGGGAAACCCCTTTTTTTCTCTCTTTAATATGATTTATTATCTGTGTTGCTTTAAAGATGATGACCTCCAAATAGTAACCTTATACATAATTCTTCTCCTGTGACGAGACTGAAGGTGGCTTCCAGGACATGATTGGTGAGAGAATCAAACTATTTCACTAAAAATGAAAACCAGTTTTGCATTAACAGTTTACTTTTACTTATACATCTTCAAAGATGTATGCCGGAATTTAAGTTTCAAAACTCCCACTAATATTACTGGGAGTGACACTAAATTACTATGTATGACTTTGAAAATATAAGGATAAGAATAGAAGTGTACTATATTGAATACTAAGTTGCTGTCAGGATTCCTTTCATTTTAAGAGGCTTCACGTCGTAAATAAATAATTTGCACCTGAGTTATTTATTTGTGCACTCAATCAATTTTATATTATATTTCCTTTTCACATAAATACAAAATTATGATCCCTCCCTCATCTGTTCTTTACTTGTCCTAATGAGAGAACTAAAATTGTATTTGTATACCACTGAAAATAGCTGCATGTGTGTGCCCAAATTTTCAAATAACTCCTCTATGAGAACTTACCTTGAAAGCAGCACAGCCTCTTTGGCTTCGAAATGTTACTTTACATCAAATCTATTACTACTGATATGAAACATGAGCCAGTGGCTGTAACTAATCTTCAAGCCCCAGAATGGCTACATTAAATGTTCAAAAAACCAAAAATACTTGTCTTTTGCTATCTCAATCTCTCTCTTCATCTCTCTTCCTCTCTTATTCACAATCTCTCTCTCTCTCTCTCTCTATCTCTATCTCTATCTCTATCTCTCTCTCACACACACACACTCACACATGCATACACACAGGCAGAAATATGAGCAAAACTTGCAGGATAAATTAAACTAGACTACAGATATGCTTATTAAGCCTTCAAGAAGATGAAAAGTATTTTTACAGATATTAGTTACTGTATTTTGTCATTTTGTAATCTAAAATTGATAGGAATTAGAGTCAGAAATACAAGCTAGAAGTTAATGAGTTCATAAACGCCCAAAAGAAGTGAAAACAAGTAGTCAAATAGATACATGTACATACGTTTATAACAGCATTATTCACAACAGCCAAAAGGTGTAAACCAAATACTCAGCAATGGATGAACGGATAAACAAACTCTCATGTATACATACAATGGAATATTATTATTCAGCAACAAAAAGACTGATACATGTTACAATGTGGATGAACTTCAAAACACACTAAATGGAAGAAGCCAGACTTAAAAGGTGACATATAATTCCTTTTATATAAAATATCTAGAATAGGTAATTCATAGAAACAAAATGCAGACTGATGGTTGTCAGGGGCTGGATGGAGGGGAGAATGGGAAGAAATTAAATAGGTAAGAAGTTTAGTGCTGGAATGATGGAAATATTTTGGAATTAGGTCGAGTTGGTGCTTGTATAACATTGTGAATGTACTAAATACCATTGAATTGTTTAAATTAAAATGACTAATTTTATGCTATGGGTATTTCATCATAATAAATAAATAAAAGAGGAAAAGGAGGAGGAGGAGGGAAAAGACAAATGGTTAGTATCTCTCTAAAAATAAAAAAAGAAAACATCTCTCAGTTGGGGAGAAAAGCTAATAAATTCTTATAGATAGGAGTTACCACCAACCTGGATACCACCCTGCCCCAGATGCTTTGCATAATGGAAAGTTTATAAACCTTCAAACTAGGTGTGAATCTCTGCTCTCTTACTTAGTGCCCCTAGATGAGCTATTCCCTGCATCTCCAATTTCTCATCTACAAAGAAACTAGTGGGCTCCACTCCACCACCTGATGAGGATTAAATACTTTATATATTAAAGGACCTAACACACTGAACTTACTCCATAAATGTTGGCTTCTTCCCCCAGGTCCCTGAAATCCTATGCACATTGCGGAGCATTAGGGTATATTAATCATTACATCAGTCAGTGTCCAACAAGCAAAACAGAATCCACTCAGAGCATTTGAGCACAGGGGACAGACTGCAGGCAATGGGTTATGTAACTGATGGAAAAGACCAAGAAGCAACCAAAGGACAGTGAGGCAACCCCGAGAATTAGCAACGGCAAGAAATCAAGGCCGGAAGGAGGAGGTGTTACAGGTGTCCAGATTTAGAGAATCTTATCAATAAATGATTTTCCCTTTTGATTACTTCGAATGGGGCCAGGATTAGTGAGAGGCAAGTGAAGGGCCAGGAATGTAAAATCTAAGGATGCACACTCAGCGTAGTGCAAGTACACAACCCTCAGAGTGAGTGCCTCCAGATTTTGTACTTCACTTCCCCCCCCCCCCATAATCCCAGCCCTGGCTTTGACTATTTCTTCTATTAAATTCCATTAAAAATCATGCTTACTATTAGCCAGATGCTGTTTCATGTGATTTATAGCTATTGACTCACGTAGTCCTCTCAACAATTTTATGAGGTAGACGTTATAATGTCATTAGCCTCATTTATAGGTGAGGAAACTGAGGCACAGAGAAGTGAAACAACATGCCCAACATCTTGCAGCTGGTACGTGGTAACACTGAATTACGAATTTAGTTCTGGAAACTGGGCTTCTAATCACGACACTATTCTGTCTCTACCATAGATTTTCTGCCATTATCACAAATTCAATACTCGTATATCTAAATAAAACAAAATTTCACATCTTTCCACACAAGTTGATGCACCCTTCACATTTCTTATTTCTATCAATGTTTCTACTGCTCTCAAAGTTATGTGCTATCTCAGGGAGATCTTAAACCCTTATCTCCTATTACTTTCTCTTCAGCCAATTGCTTATTCATTCAATGATATTTAGCGGGTGTCCACTCATAAATATACCAAGATGACAGCTGTGAACAGGACAGAATAGCTTGTAGAGATCATAGCCTCTTGGGGTAAAACGGACAGTGAAAGGCCTCTCTGAAAAGGTGATATCTGAGTAGAGAGGCCTCCACGATGAGAAGTTAGTGATGAAAATCTGGGGGAAGGGCATTCCAGGTGGAGTGAAAATCAAGCACAAAGTCTCTGAGGCAAGAATGAGCTTGGCATGTTTCAGAAGGAAAAATAAAGTAAGTTTGGATAGAGAGAAAATGTATGTGGATAAAGTCAAAGAGGGAGGAAGGGGCCAGATTGTGCAGGCCAGCATAAAGGGTTTGGATTTTATTCTGGATGTGCTAGGAAGCTACTGGAAGGCTCTCAGCAGGGCGCTGTATGAAGAACAGACTACAGTGGAGCATAGAGGACACTGGCGGTGCCGCCACCTCCTGGATTCCTTTTACCAGGCTAGTGCACCCAAACTCCAGTTGCTATGAGTCCCAGGTGCTAACACCTCACAGATGCACCCTTTTCCTGAGAACTGCCCTTGGCTGAAAGGAACCAGCCACTCAGCCAGAAAATACCTGTAAGAAGATGATCTCATCCCTCCTACCTAGGAGTACAGCCCACAGCCAGTGACTGACTGGGGGACACAACGGCCAATCCCCTTGCCTCAAGAAGGGGCAACTCTTGGTGGTGTATTTCCTACTCCAGACTGGGGCTAGACCTCAGCTCAACACAGGGTTTGGTCATTCTTCTTCCTCTACTATATGCTGCTTCCCTATGCACCTTCCAGGTTTCACCTGAGAGTATTCCCACACCAAGTCCCTTGCACAAAGAACTGCATCTCAAGCTCTGCTTCCAGGGAACCTGACCCTAGACATAGTCAACGAAGGGAAACCTCTCAGCTCTTTTCTTCAAGCATCATTCCTTTCCATTCCCAGCTGGTCCCACTTGCCCATTTCTCTTTCCGCCTACTGTCATCTGTAAGAACTTCCAAATTGTATTTGATTCTCCTCCATTACACTGAATCCTTAAAGCACTTGCAGCCCATACCACTCATCAGTACATTCACTTATTCAATCATGTTCGAGAATCTATCACATGTCAGGCACTGTGCTAAGGAAAGAGCATACACTATCTGGAATTATTATGTAGATGTTTTATTAGACTATATCCTATTTCGGCTTCCATATTAGACCCTCAGAAGGTAGGAATCAAGCCAGCATTTATCACTTTGTTCCAAGGTATAAACAAGTTCACTACACGTGGGATAGCTACAAGATATGAACTCTTGCTGTGCATTTACATGTTCAACTGATAGCAATTTAATTTTTTCGTTTTTCCCAAAATACTAATTGTTCAAAGTAAACTTTATTGCTTGTTTTATCCTTACCATCTTTATTGCCTACTTCTCCCCAGTATGAACTTACATATGATTGCTCTACCACCCTGATGCTCATAGATGACCACAATGGCATAGAATTTCTTCAGGAAAAGACGACAACTTGACAAGGAGAATTTCTTGGCAAGTGAAGGTCTAGGAGTGGAGCAGACTGGCATGAGCTCAAAGTATATTTAAGACAAATTCTTACATATTCCTCAAAACTCCCTTTGGGCGTCATCTGTCCTAGTGAGCGCTTTCCAGTGTGGACACCCTCCTTTCTGCTCTTTGTGAAGACGTCTACCATGGCACTTAGCCCACGGTGCTATCCCTGTATGCACACTGGGCTTAACACGCAGTTCTCATCTGGTACATGGAGTCAGTACTCAGTAAGTGCCAAATGAATTAACAAAGCTAAATTTTGTTCCGATAAAACTTATTCCAATAAAAGGAATGTATTTCTAATTCCATTACCTGAGAACATCTAATGACACTTTACTGACTTCAAACATATGCAGTCTAAACTTAAAAAAGATCACATTTCTCAAGTTATAAATAGGTTTTCTGAAAGAATTTTGGGTGGACCTAGGAAAACCACACAATAAAGTAAATATTAAAACAAACTTGAAAATACTTATCATATATATTGTATATAGCTTTGGGAAAGGTACTCCTACTTTCCAGATCTTTGCTGATATTGATAAACATGGAAAGACTACTGGAAATATGTGAAACGCTTTATATAAAGATTTATATATAACCTGTAAAGCAGCCTAATAAAATAATACTAATGATGACTGAAATGTATTAATAATATACTAGTGGTTAAGAGCATAGGCTCGGAGGCCAAACTCTCTGGATAGGAATCTTAACTTCACCTCTTAATAGCTTTATAAACTTGGAAAATTGAGTCAATCTCATTTCCTTAGATTTCTTATCTGAGAAATGGAAGCAATAATAGCAATTCCTTATCTGTTGTATAGATGAAAGGAATTTCTACAAATAAAGCACTCATGTATAAATACGAAACACTAAATGTTGGTGATATTATTATATTCATAATTTTCATCAAGAACTTAGCATATAGAAAGCAGTATGTTAAGGGCTTTATATACACTAACCCATTTATTTTTACAACTGTAGGAATTAGGTAATATTGTCATCTCCATTTTATAGAATGGCTAAATGAGATCTGGAAGAATTAAGCAATTAGATCTGTATGACATCCATCATGTTACTCAGAGACAACACTCAGGCTGAATTATTCCAGAGCCTACTTTCTCAACCAGGACACCATCCCTCATGTGCCTAAAAAGTAATGAAAGAATCCCTCTAATTTAAAATGACTGTACGGTGCATGCTTCTTCATTCCACTTTCCCACATTCTAGCATAGTCCCACCTTAGCACCATCTAAAAAGAAGCTGCCCTTAGTGCCTATATTTTGGTCAAAATGTCCTTATGAAAACTGCTGTGACTCTGCTTACAAATCTTTGTGTCTATGGTCAATCAGAATAGTCTGATGCAGTAGAATAAGGTTTGTTAACCTTGGCAAGTATTGGCATTATGTTATTCTCTGTTGCAGGGCTGTCCTGTACACTGTGGAATATTTACCAGCATCCCTGGCCTCTACCCACTAGATGCCAGCAGCACTTTCCCAGTTGGAACAACCAAAAATGTCTCCACACATTGCCAAATATTCCCCAGGAGTCAAAATTGCCCTCAGTTGAGAATCATTGCAGTAAGGAGTTTGAGACCACCTCTTCTTTAGAAGTGCAGGGAGCTGAAATAAGCTATTGACACATACCATGCTTTTTTCTAACTCCAAACTCTGATCAAGCCTTTTTCCCTCCTTCTTTGTTAAGCTATTTCCCTCCCTTCTCAACTCAGTGCCACCTCTTCCAGGAAGCTTTCTTTGATCTATTCCTCTTCAGGCTTCACAGCTTCATCTTTGTGTCCCTCATTTTTTTGAACTTCTCCGCTTTTTTCTATGTGTGTCCCTGTTAGACTTTGAGCATTGCAAGGGCATAGGATGTGTTTTCATCTGTGTACCTCCACTATCTGGTACACTGTAAATGAGTGTGCTTGTTGGATGGTTAACAAAATAATAAAAGTTGATCATATATTTTCAATGTAAGTATTTGTTCCCTGCTGTATAGTCAGCACCTGAAATAGTGTCTGTCACATTGTAGATGCTCAATAAATATTTGTAGAGTATTTGTCAAACATGTCAGATAAGAACATGACAAGTATTTTATTAGTTAGATATTAGGTAATATTTTAATTAGGTAGATATTAATTTGACTTAGGTTTTCTCTGTATTTTGGGGAAAGATTAGATTTTTATACTCATGATTAATTAGCTTTTTCATTACCATTTCCCCCATTACATTTACTCAGTAAACAAGAATATGTATCATGGAGGACAGCTCAGAGTAGGAAAAAGCAAAAAGTCATAGGCTTACTGCATTACAATGCATTGGCTTCAGAACTGGAAAACCTTGGGGTTGAAAAACACTTTTAAACATTATTGACTCTCACCACCCATTTCATTTACTCAATAATTCATTTAACAAACATGCACTGAATACCTACCACATGTTCCCTACTGGAGACGCTATACAGAAAGGACCTCAAAGAGTTCTTGGTATTGGGGGAGCATAGAGTAGAGCACCTATGCTTGGGTGGCCAAGAAAGGCTCCCAGAAGAAGAACATGACAGAGGACTTGGATACACGAAGTGGACAAGAGAGCAAAATCCAGGAAGAGGAAGCAATGTAGGTGAAGGCCCAGAATCACGCAACATATGATAGACCCATGGGAGGATACTGAACACAGAGGTGGAGAAAGGAATGTGTGAAGCAGCCAGATCGGACACTGAGAAGTCCCATACCTCCCAAAGCAGGCCATTCCATCTTTCAGACAGGTGAGAACGTGGAAAATTTTCCTTTCATTATGGCAAAATCCACTTCCCTCTGAAACAAAGCTATTGGGATCAGAGGATAAGGGCAGCTCTAGAGCAGCATGTCTCAGTGTAGGCCATGGGCCTCCTATGTGAGAACCGGCTAGAGAACCAGGGAACCCTCATCTTTAGCAATAAATACCGGAAGATTCTGTGTACATCACAGCTCTTGGGACATAAGCCTTCACGTGACGAAATGTGGCTGAGGACCGATGGCCGGCGTAAGCACAATTACATCCAAAGGTGAGAAGAAAAACAGAATCCAATTCTTCCATGCCAGCACAGAGAACCTGAGGATGAAGACCTGAGTAGGTGTTAGCCTTGGTGAGGAACAGGGTTCATCTCAGAGGCTGGGAGTAGATGGAATGAGGGGTAATCAAATGATGAGGAGATGTAGCCTATGTGGGGCAGAGAGGTAAGCTGAGTATGAAAACAAGAAATTTAGTGCCATCTAAACACTTTGAACTTCTAGGAAAACATACTAGCCATAGCTAATAAATGCTTTCCACATCTCTTTCTTTCCTTAACCTTCTCATCTCAAAACCCTAGCATCATCCTCCCCACCCCCCATCAAGGGCTTAGGCTATCTTGTACCTTTGTAGGAATTGGAAAAAAGCCTCCCCACCCACCCCCCATGGTCGAATTAGAAAAGGGCAAATCCAACCCGGTCCCTCAGCTGTGTACAATGAGCAGTGCCCTTTCCAAAGGTCACAGGCTCTCCTCTTCCTTCCTTCCTTTCCATAATAGCTAATAAACAACTACTATATGCAAAGAACTATAAGAAATACGAAGAGAAGTATCCAATGAAGAAGAGTGCCACCACCACCACCACCCCAAAAAAAAAAAAAAAAAAAAGATTAAGGAGAGAGGAGAATGGGCAAGAAAGGGCTTTCCAGAAAGGATATGAGAAGGCTGAGAATCTCAGACCTATAGATTCCTGGGAGAATCATTTATCCCAGCACTCCACTTCTGACCATTGTCTGGTCTCAGACAATCATTAGCATAACCATTAGCCTCTCTGCAATGTAATTATTCTTGGGCTGGCTTTCTCTGGCCCCCTGCCAAAGGGGAACATTCACAAATCTCCATATGAATTTGGGGTAGGGAATTTTTTAATACCCCTTCTAAAGGTCCACTCACAGTTCACAGCTAAGCGGGCTGTTCCAATGAGGTCTTTTCTCTCCCCTCATCACCACCTACTTGGGATACGGATGGTTCACCATGGCACCTATTTCATTTGGTCCTTCATCCATCCATTGAACAACATTCATTGAGCATCTATTAAGTGCTAGGCACTGTGCTGGAAAATGATGGTGACTAGGCAGCCACGGTTTCTTTCCTAAGAAAACTTGGTATAGAGGGAACACCACACACATTTACTTCACCAAAAATTACAAATCTGATTACAACAGGGGACACTGAGAGTGCAATGGAAGCTTATCCTTACTAAGTGGGAGCTTCAACAGAGGAGGATCAAATACAATGCCTACCTGTGCGTGAATCTTCACAATAGGAGCCGTAGAGTTCTGCTTTGGAGAATTCCTGACTCTCTACCTTGTGACAGTACTCTAAGCAAAGTCTCTCAGTCCCCACACACCCAACCGCAAAAGAAGGGGTCCTAGTGTCCCCCTTATCATCTCATCCCCTCCTTTAAATTTGCTAGCCACACCTCATGGGTTCCAAAGCAATAAGGATCAGATCTATCCCAGTCTTCCTCTCCTCAGGCATTTCTCTCTAGAAAGTCAGGAGTCCATTGGATGAGGATGGGATTGGGGCCATATTCCAGCGGCTCGGGGACTGCCAAGTTCCCTGGACTATTCATACACTTACTCTCCTGCAGCACGTAGAGAATGTTATGCTCCAACCATAGTTTATATTTTATTTTGAAGACTCTAAATTCTATTTTATTTTCATGGTTTTGTTTATAACCAAATCATGAAAAAAGATAAAGCACTTTCTAACCTGCTTCTGTTAGAAGGTCTATTATAATATCATTACTTCAAACAAGATAAGGACCTACCTCAGTCTACTTCAAAAAAGCCAATACTTGTTCATAAAATTAAATAAAGCTGGGTGATCCTTGCATTGTAATTTTCCACTTAACATGTACCAGCCAAAAATAATAATAATGTAAATATATGGTGATGGAAGAACTGACTCTGTGTGGTAAACACACAATGTGATATATAGATGATGTATTACAGAATTGTACACCTGAAACCTATGTAACTTTACTAACCATTGTCATCCCAATAAACTTTAGTTAAAATAAAATAAAAAAGGATATTTATTAACATAAAAATAATAATAATAATAAATACTGCCTCCTTCTATCACCAGAATAAATGCAACAAACTTGCAAGGTGAAATCCGTCAGCTTATTAAATCTTCTTTTTAAATCTTCTTTTTAAAAATGCATTCTCTTGTAGTTGGGCAATAAATTAAAAACACATTAATGCTGACTGTCAAGTAGGTATAGCTAATGACCTTAAATATAAACAAGCACATCATTTATGGATGCAAGATGAATTTATAAAATATAAATGTTCTGACAGTAAGAAAATATACTGCTATATTCAATTATGTCATCGGCTCAAAATACAATTGCTTCTGTGTTTGGTAAATAGATTAAATCCAGGTCACATTCCTGCGTTCAACCGAATTTCTAGTCACTCCTTTTCTCTAAATACTTGTGTTCTTTGTTTCTGCATGTTCTTAAGTGTCATCATTTATTGCTATAGGCGTGATGGCTATATTTAACTAATAATGACAGTGGTTGTCATTAGATTTTAACTCAGTAACACTAGTCTGACATATCATTTGAAGTATGTCTTCAATTTAAATTTGATTAAAATTACAAACATCCCATCCATTGTGTCAATCAAAATGTTGTAACCCTTTCCCTGAACTTTTCTGTGAACTTCTTGAAATATGTTATGGCAGCTTAACGTTAAGGCTAGCCTTGGGTCACAAACATATTTTAAAATATGACTCTTGGAATAGAGCAGAGCAAGGCCATTTGGGGCTCCTTTTATAAAAGGATCCAATTTTGACTTACACCCCAGAAAAAAATTCTCAAGGCAAAAAGCACAATAATACTAAGAGTTCAAAGGCTATAATTCAGATTATAATATAATATCATGTTGTATACACAAGTGTTCAGTAGGCATTTTAATTTGGTTGTACGTATTTCAAGATCTCGGACCTACCAAACACCTTTGTTAGTAAAATCAGGTACTTGTGATGGCCTGTCTGAAAAACTGGTGGTAATACAATGTGGACACCTATTATATATGGTAGGCTTTTACACATATCATCTTATTCACTCCTCATAATAATGCAATGAGGTATATACTATTAGGCTCAATTTATGGATGAGGAAACTGAGGCTTAGAGAGATTAAGTGATTTGCCAGAATTCACGCTGTAGTTTGCTCCCTTGGCAGTGATGAAGAAAGTAAAGACAAATGTTTGTGTGGTTGTTCTCCTGAACCCAGCCAGCTATTCTGGGAAGGTAGGAGTGAACATAAGATACTAATTAATAGCCTTGGGATCTTAATAGCATTTGGAATCTTAGTTATGCTTATAAAATGCTATTCTCAATGTTCTCTTCAGATTAGGGATTTACAGACATTTAATATTCAAATAATTTATGTATTTTTTTTTAGAGAAACAAGATAACGTCCAATAATCCTTTAAGATATTATTACCTCTATTTTACACGGAAGAACATGAAAGCGTAGACCAGTCTATGCAAGGTCACAAAACAGAAAATAGATCTTGCAAGATCATCTGACTTCAAGTCTAGTGTTCTTTCCACTAAATAACAATGCATTTTTCATGTCTATCCTAACAGATGTCTGAAAACTTCAAAAACAAATGGTTTGAAAGGCAAAAACCTCTGACACAGTTACTATAGAATATATAAAGGAATTCTCAGATAAAGTGACAAGCAAGGTAGGCAGATAGCTGCCTAAAAGATTTAAAGGTTACTTTAAAATTGCCTCCTTTTGTTTCAATGACATTACTTATTCTTATGATACTATCCTTTTTATTTCCTTTACAACATTTCACCACTGTCAATAAATACCTTATTTAGTTCTTTATACACGTTCTTTATCTCTATATTGCTCCTCCCATCTCACTAGGACCTAAGTTCCAGGAGACCTCTATCTTATTCACACCATACCTTAAAGCTTGACCCAATGCCTGGCACATTGTAGGGACTCAATGAATATTTGTTGAGGGAATGACTGAAAGAACAAATGGTCTCTTTTTAACTATTGCTCTGGGAACCACACGTTTTTTTCTTATCTGCCACACACTCTTTCAGCTCTATTCTGGGAGATAATCTCTCTGTCAATTCTTACCCATGCAGCAAACAAGGTGAAAAAGATAATATTTATAACCTTTCTGAGTTAATATTCTAGTGAGAATTAAAATGTATCAGGTTTCTTTGCAGTTGTAACTGAAAGGCCTTATCCAAAATCCTTAGGTTGGATGTGATTCCATAAATAGAAATTTTTGGATTTCAAAAAGTTCATATAGTGCATATATCCTAATGGTGCATATACACAAATATTATGCTCAACAAGGTATAGGGTAGCAGCCCATAATCAAACACTTGAATATGCCAAGAATTTAGATGTTTCTCAGTGATTTGATATTTTAAAATTTGAAGAGATGCTGCTACCTGTATATTTCTAAACTTTCCTGTCGGCTAGGACTTTTTTTTTTGCGAGTGGGGAAGGGAGTTGGTGGTCTATCTCTTCAATTATCTTTAGATCCACATCTATTTATATAGTAAGGATATGCTACATACTTATTTACAGGTTAAAAACTTTTGAAATCAGGAATACATAAAACGCATGCCTGTAGTGTTAGCCTCACTTGTAGAAATAGGTAAAAGCAGCAGCACATGCTGTCTCAAAAGAAAGTGGGTTTTTTTCTCTATAAATGTCATTTTCCTACTTTTGAAGGTATGCAGCCAAGTGGGAGATAAGATGGGCTGACAAATAATCTCGCCTAACACCTATACTATTCAAACAATATGATAACAGGGAATTTGGGAAAATGCTCTCTAACTCCTGCTGTAGCTGCCCGAATTCAGTAGTGGACACCAGGCGAGCATCGGTATTCGTTTTAACAGGGCTAAAGCAGCCATTGGTGTCAGCAGCACTGTAGCATTGTCTTAAGATCCAGCAGCAAGAAATGCAAGGTGTGATGTGATGTGGGTAGTGGGTCACTTCTTGAAACTTGTGCTTTTAACCCAGCCATTTAAAAATCAACACATTCAGAAGACATATAATAGAACAGAATATAATGCACAAACCAGGTTCATTAAACTAATGCATTTTTTGAAAAACAAAATATGACAGAACATTTCATTACTGACGCAGATACGAGACAAAGTGTTATGCTGCTATTTATAATGCGTCTTGTGTGTCGTGGAATTGAAATATTTCCAAATCATCAATAATTAAAACGATGAGAATCCATCATTTCACTGACATTTACTTCTACATGAAAAGATGGCCTATTTTAAATGTGCTCACACATATTCTTGTCAATCACAAGCTGTCACAGCAAATTACTTCATTTTGTAGAATCACATGGCGGGTAGCAGAAAACCTCTAGGTTTAAATTTAGATCTTAGGTGTAATATCAAGAACTCTTTTCATGGATTTTTTTTTGTGTGTGTGACTACATCTTCACAATACAGTATACAAAAGACATAAAATCTTATTCATAATACTCAGTTACACCTGGTTAACAAAACTCAGGACTGAAATGAATCAGTCAATGTAAATGATAATTCTGAAAACCAAAGAGAATAGGATATATAGGAAAGAATTGAAATATAAAACAAAAAAATTTTTTTAAACAATCAGAGCTCCATACAATGGAAATTTGACCTAATGAATTAGGTCCAAACAGTTTTTTTCCCTCATCCTCTTTAAAACATTTAAGCAACTGCAGGGTGTGAACCTATTCTTATGCTAGGTTTGCATTGCTCACAGTTCCTAGCAGTTGTAAAGGTGCTGAACTTTCATAAACCCCATGAATCTGATGGAAGAATTTTCTCTGTGCCACTATTAATGCAGAAGATTCAGGAAACTGAATATAACCTAAACTGCATGCCCATAAATCTGAAAACTTTTAAGTGCTTTTTCAAATAACTCATTAACTACATCTCCACAATTCTAGCAGAATCATTAACACGTTTCAGAATCTCCAAATGCCAGAATTATGAGACCTAATAAGAGTTGATTTTCATCAACTGTTTTTATAAAAATATTTCTATTTTTCCCATAGACAATTAATCTTTCTGCTTAAGCATTCAACTTCAAAATGTAAGAATTATTCCAATATTGCATTTCAACAGGGAACGCTTCATTTTAGTCTTGACCTTGGCCTGACCTCTATATAAAAGCTTTGTGTTTCGAGGTATGTGATGAATAGCTCTCTGGCTTTCTATTAAATCCAGTGCCACTGGTTGTCAACAGTGATGTTCAAAGGGGTGGTAGTTAAAAAATCAGAGATGTTCTGTACATATTTTTCTACCTTAGTAAATCTGGAAATAGTTCTAAGTAAGGCAATTTTCACTGTCTACGCTGCTTTTCCAAAGAACAAGAAAAAAATGAAGTCCGGAAATATAATCGCCAAAATATACATAGACTTATTTGGACTTCCTGTGCCAGAAATAAAGTAAATTTTCCTTTGGAGGACCCACTTGATTTACACTGTTGAACAGTGTTCTCAGTTTTAAGGACTTATAACTTATTTACACAGTTTAAGGTCCTTAAGGATGAGGACTTCTATCCCTAGGCCAAGGACTACACATATAGTAGATACTTAATAAATACTTACTGGCTTAAATTTAGATTAAATTGAATTTAAAATCAGAGATGAAAGAATAACGATAAAAAATAAATTAGTCTATGAGCCTCTTTATTCATCTGTCTCTGATCTAGCCTTGTACCTGGTACATAGTAGGCTCTCAATGGATGTTTGCTCAATGAGTGAAAATAGCATATTAAAGCAAGGACTACTTACTGACTCTAATGCCTGCTGGTTAATTGTATATAAAATATTCTTGCTTATTTAAAAAGATAAAAGAGTAATACCCAATTCTGCCAACTGTTTTACCCCTATTTACCTTTAGCATGTTCAATTTTCCAACTTCTGAGAATGCCTCCTTACTCTAAATTTATCTACCACCTTGAAAACCATTCATAAATATTTTATTTTATGGTACACTCATGACAAGTTGGCAAATTATTGATTTATCTGTAAGACACACGAAAGGTAATTTTAACTTGATTTGAAAAAGTGTGTATGACATATATATGAAATATGTATATATGTGTGACATACATACATATATATAGAATATCCCCATACCCCTCTCAAATTATCTAAATCAAATTGTACATATTACCACATGTATACTTATATACACACATATATACATACATATCATATTTATTTGCATTTATATTCTTAATGTTCTGAAAGAAACCAAATGTCAGTCTTTAGGCTTATCTATGAGCTTAACTTAGATGAGTGTTTTTTTCCCCATTATACTTATCCTAAGTCTTTTTAATGGACATGTGATATGCTAGTCTGTGTCCAAGCTCACCTACAATTTCTTTTCTCAAAAGACAAGGCACATCTGCCACCTGCTCTACTCCGTGTCCCAGCAACAACTGTCGAGCAGCATAAAGATTGATTATCAGTCAAAAACCATTGCACAACACCAGATTTTGGTGGGTTAAGCTTGCTGATCCAGCAAGAGATGGTGTGAAATTTTCAGGAGTGTGTGCCAACATTTTGGTGCTAAAAGAACAGCAGTGCATGTCACAGTGAAACACAGCCAAAGATATGCAGACAAAGCAGAGAAGTTTTTTTGTTCTGGACTTGGCTTTAAAAAAGATAAAAGAGAAAACAGAAAGTAGGAGGAAATTAGTTTGTACATTTAAAAATCATCCACTAAGCTGAGTCGTGTGTGTAACGTTGCTAGTTTTGGCATACATGTCCAGGAAATTTTTGAAGAAGCTTAGCTATAAGTAATTTTTATTTATCTCTTCCACAATACCATTATCATATGAAAGGCAAGTAGTCCTTATTAATAAAAATAATCAAGGATCTTAAGAAAGTCCTCATTCCTTAAATATCAAGCACTCATTCCTGAACATAGAAAAGACACAGAAACATTTCCCAAGATTCATGCTTATATACGCATACATGCGGATGATACAATGAATACAAAGTAAAGGTAGCCACATTTAAAGTTAAAGCAAAATTTGAAAAATATATAGGTCTACACTCTCACATAGGTAGTTTTTACTGAGTACTGTAGCAACAAGTTTCTTTACAAGGACCAAATTATCTTCAACTTTCTATTGAATTAATGAAATTATTTATTTCCTGATGATCAATCATTATCAAAGAGACAGAAATCACGGTATTATTTTATATAATAACATTAATGGAGAAAGAATTCTCATCACTTCATCTTTAATGTATTCCAGAATTACTTTTCTTCTATTTATGCAATTACTGTCTAGACTTGCCTTTGGTTCACCAGCTTTATAGCAGTTGCAGGAAAAAAAAACACACACAAAAAAAACTTCTAATAAGGCATAAAAAGCATAGGGGAGTATAGCAGTTAGAGACAACAAAGTTCGTGTCATTAAAATGTGATTACCATATATAGGACTTGATAACAGACTCTGGGTATGACACATATTTGGAAGAATATTCTTAGATAATGGTACTTTCATTTCTCTCTTGAAATGAATTCTTTACAACTAAAGAAAGAAAGAAAAATGTTTGGTTTTTATTTTAGGAAATTTCCACATTTCTGACATGTTGGAAACAATGCACTTTTTTAAAAAGACCTTACCTGCAAATATGTCTAAAATATTATATATTTATGTGTATATTTTATATATAATTTATATTATTAGTTATATTATGTATATATAAATATATATACATTTCAAGGTAAAAAAAGTCAAGCTGCAGCACTTACCTTATGAAAAATTTATTAGGAAAATTACATGTATATAAGAATGATACGTTCATTACTGGCCACATTTTCATAATTATGTTAATGCCATCTGAAAAAAGGCCAGTAGTGTAAATGAATAAATGATACTGGAAACTTTGAACTATTTTCTGAGAGAGTAAGTCTAATAAATCATATCTGTTGGGTGTCACAGAAACTAAACAGTAAATTCAATAATCTCTGATTTAATTTATTATATTTTCACCATTTAACCTCCTGCAGGCTCCCTAATGTCTATTCAGATCTATATTAAATTAAGCACCAATGCTAATGAAGGGCAATAAACGTGGCTGTCAGTGGATTTTTCTTTCATTAAGCACATTATCCTCTTACTGAGCTGTAAATGCGTAAACATTAGTTTTGTTAAACCATGCAAAAAAGACAGGATGAAAATCATTTTTTAATTGCACCCCTTAAGGAATTTACTACATGTGAGAATAGGTCTTTTTTTTTTCCCTTTTTTACCTTTAATTTTTTTGAATGGATCTAAAAAGGGCTCTCCCATTGAAACATAAACGTCGGCTTCAAGGGGTATATCTTCAGGTTTGAGGGCTTCAGTGCCGTCTGCCAAGAACACTCGTCGTGCGGCCATGTTCAGATTCAGCTTTTCCGTGCACTGCTCCAGCAACTAGAAAGAGAGCAAGAGGTAAGAGAATGTGATTTACAACAAAGGAAGTAACACATTTCCATGAAACAAAAGGTGCTAACAATCAAAGTAGAAACTCACTGAGTCACTTACCAGAGTTAAGTAACTTGAGTAACTCCACCAATGGAGTTATTTTACTAGCAGTTGAAAAATATACAAATGAAAGGTAAAGCACAGAACTGAGCATATGTAAGGATTGCCTAATTTTAGTCCTAAATATTCTGTCAGTTTAATAACTCTACAAGATATAAAGCCATGATACCTGTTTATTTAAATATACTACTTATATATTGATAAAAAACGAAAGGAATGAAATGCCTGTGAGATCTATGTATATGTAAGCAATATACAGATTCATATTACTAAAAAGAAAATATTAACACAGTAATTGTCATCTTTCTCATCTCTTATATTATAAACAGAGTAAAGAAGAAATAAAGCACTGAAAACTTTTGAACACTAGTTACCAAGGTGATGGTTGGTACAGTAACTTTGGCAAAGACTGTTCTAGATCCATTTTTGTAAGCTGTTACTCTAATCACTCTGGGTTGAAGTTTGTGTCTTTGAGACAATCGATGCCAATTCTGGGCTGACTGAAATTTTAAAGAAGAGAACGCTGCAACTCTGAAGGAAGAAAACACACAAAAATCGGTGCATTAATTAGTAATTAATTAGTAAAACCATTTAAAAAGATATTATCCTATATTTTTTACAGATATAAGCCCCGATGATTGTTCCTAAGTATTCTTCAAAAACACTTTTTATAGGCTACTTAAATATTTAAAAATGCTTAATACAGGATAAGTTTGCCCAAACTATTCATGTAAAACACCTATCTCTGAATAAATCATTTTAATCATTTTATTTATAAAACATTACAACACTCATTTTAAAAATTATATTTATATATTAATTATGTTTTGATAGAAAGCAAATAAATGTAATATAGTCTTAACATCATGAAATAGCAAATAGTGGAGATTTTCCCTTAAATTTTCACGTTTATCAAAGTTCTTTGATTTTTAAAAAATATTTGAAATTAAAATAAATTATAACTAAATTTTTTATTCTAAGGTTAACTGTAATTGTTTTCATTTCAAATCGTTTGGGGGCAGTAAGAGAAGATTTCTAAGTTTTGTCTTCAGTCAAAATCAGTGTCAAGCCTTATTATAAATAACATGTCAGATTTTTTACTTCAGAGTTCTCTAACTAACCTGGTTAATTTTTAATGCCAGAAGAGCAAAGTAAATATTTTAAAATAAAAACTTTCGGGTAATTAAAATCACAATATATCCATCTACTCAAATATATCAAAATAAATAATAGGAGTATCAGTTTCCTGTCCTTTTTTTTTTTTTTTTGAACAGTGCATTCTATTCATAAACTCTTAGGTTAAAAATTTATGATAACAATCTTGATGTGAAAACACACAAAATGGTTTTACAGCATGCTCATTTCAATTTAATTTTATTTCAAAATATTGGTTAAATATCAAAAGTATGCATTTCTATTTTTAAACCAATATCTGGTAAGCAAAGATATTTCATGGTCCGAGCCTAATTCTGCTTCAAATATTCTTTTCTGAGTTTCATATCATCCAGGTCGAAGTGTACTTCATGCTTTCCACAAGTATAATTAACAATATTCTCCTCTGGTGTTTTCAAAGGAAAAAAAAAAAAAACAGAAACAAAACCCTAGAGATAGAGATGTGTTACATTTTAATGTCTGAAATAGTCAATTGAATCATTATAAATTACTCAAAGGAAAAAGCTTCAGCAGTCAGTTAAAAAGAACAGAGAACAACTTTGATTACCTCAGTTGACCCACTGGAGCACTGACAGGTCTGTTTCTCTTGGATGCTGATATAAAACAAGATTTGTTTCTACTGTTTGATTTGTAGCTATCTGTGTCTGATATTTCATCATGGCTATGATCCGATGCTGTTTGATGTGCGGAGCAATCTTGAAGTCCTGACCCTTCTGATATTGCCGCTGAATGCAAAAGTCTGTTGGGGCCAAACTGAGGCTGCAAATAATCTTCAGTAGTTTTAATAAATGCTTTTGCCTGGGATGACATAAACTCTCTGAAAGAAACAGTGCATGGAAGAACACAGTGAATTGAAATGTAATCACTTACTAACAACTACCACATAATAACTAGTTTTGTGCTATGTGCTAGACAAAACACTACACACGTAGCCATTATTTTGTTTAATCTTTACAATATTCCTTGGAACTGGGTATTATTTTTATCCCCATTTTACAGATTTAAGAAATTGGGGCTCAGGGAGGCTAATGAACTTGCCCACATTCAAATAATCAGTAAGCTGACAGGGTGGGCAATTCAACCAAAGCCGGCCCTAAAATAAAACCTACATTCATAACCATTAAACTTAATTATTTATTTATAGAAGAAAGCTGTGTAATGCTTGAAATAATGTAAGTAAAATTTTTAAATTCTTAGATTCATTTATTAAACACTACCACTCTGCCAAGTATTAGGAAATACTAAAGTTATAGAAATGTGGCTCCTACCCTTGAGAAACTTGCAAACTAACCCCAAATAAAGAGGGAATATATGTTAAATAAACTGCATAGAACTACAAGTATGCATTAACTTTAAAGGAAAAAAGGAATTCCTTGATGGCACATGTATGTAGGCTGGAATAAACTTGGTAAAGTCTTCACAGCAGACCTGAGATTGGGGTGACTAACCTCCTGGTTTGCTCAGGACTGTCTTGGCTTTGGCACTGAAACTCAACACCCTGAGGGTTTCAGATGATACAGCTTATTACCAGGATGCATAGAAAGCTAAGAAAGAAAGTAAAACCACTCCAGGAGAGCACAAAGAGAATTAGAAGACCATTCATTGCTGTCCAAGATAGACTGGTGACTTAAGAAAAACTCTGGTAGACCAACACAGGTTTGGTCTCTGCAATCCCATCTCTCCTGTATCTATCTGCTTTCACTTCCTGTATCATTATTTCCTAACCTACTTCTGTCCTCCTCCTCACTCCTCATGGCTTCGGCTAACTTTCTGTACTTGTCTCCCCATTTCTATATCACATTACTTTCTACAGACTCTCTCTGCATGACTCACACTTAATGCCCCCACAAGTTTCATTTCATCACTACCCAGTATAGGACACTTCTGTTGGGTAGAATGCTCAAGCTAGGTGACCTCATAAGCCACTGGCAAGATTGTGGTTGGGAATGTATCCATCATTGGCCCCAAACAATCTATGAATAGGACAGCAGGGTAATAAGGTACAGAGGCGTTAGAGTAAGGTGGGTTCTTGGATGCCTCCCAAAGGAGGAAAACACAATTAGCAGGGACTTGCATGGCCTATCTAGTACACTGAGATAAGCAGAAACACTATATATTGATTGCCTGAAAAAGTACTCACTAAAATACATCACACAATTTATATTCCTACCGAATGTTTTTAAATTTAACAAATCCTCAAAGACTATTCTGATTCTTTTGATTATTTCAATATTAGTCATTCACTTCTAATCATAAACAAAAGAATGTAATACTGCATTCGTAAGTCCAGTCTTTGAACCACTGGGCCCAATAGTTTGCTTTCAGTGCTGGCCCAAAGGGATGTGGATTACAAGGTAGGACTGTCTTTTTTAGTGCTAACCTTCAAGGTGAGCAAATAACTGTCTGCATGATAATCTCATCATTATAATACAGGACTTCATTCGCCCGTCAAAATCCACCCCATTTATTTTCTGAGCCCCTAAGATGGTGCATTATCAATTCCTAAGTGTCCCCCAAGTCCCCATGAAAATGTTGGTGGGAGTCACAGCTGTTCCCTCTCACGACTTCGCTGCTGCCACCGCCCATCATAAGAACAGTGAGGTCCATGTGAAGGTGCTTCCACAGATCCCAGCGCTTGGCAAGCCGTAAGAGTTCAGCGCAGGGGTGGGAGAAGAGACACCTCTCCAACCCTACCCTCCACTAAGTCACCTGGACGCTGAAGCAGCTCAAGTTGTAGGCAGAGTCCCAAAGAGTCTGTGAATTCCAAACCAACTCTTTTAGGAAATGGTCCTTTATCCTAAAAATAACCTTACTTTGTCCTCACTGTTGAGGCTTTCTGTGACATTCTGGAACCTGGGCTAATTTTATAACACAGATTTTATTTTTAATATTTTATGTCAGTCTTGTTATCTTGTCCTGAAAGTCTATGCTGTGTCTCTATGGTAAAGCCTTCATTATATCTGTACATATTTCATATACACACTTCTAGTAGTTCCTTCTTCAGTACGGTTTCTATGCTACCCTCATATTTAGGAATGTACTTCCTTCCTGTGCACTGACATCTGCCCTGGTAGATTTGATAGCAGGAACCACTATATCTCAATCATTATTCCCCACCATCTAAAATGCTAGACCTCAACTTCTTTCAAAATACCCACTTCATCATTGTATTAGTTCTTCTTTTACCACTGGTATAAGAGCATTTTTTTCCAGCCTGAAATCCACTATATTAGATTGATACGAAAACATCAATCACATTACTTCAGAAATACACCTTCTTAAAAAATATCTATCGACCTATCTATCAATCTATCAATAAATCGATCATGTATTTATCTATCGATATTAGTTTTCTATTGCTGTGCCACAAATTACCATAAACTTAGCGGCTTAAAACAGCACCTATTTATTATTGTACAATTTCATGTATCAGGAATCTGGGCAATGCTTAGCTGGACCTTCTGCTCAGGATTTCAAAATGCTGAAATAAAGGTGCCAACTGGGGCCGCAGTATCAACTGATGTCAGGGTCTTCTTCCAAGCTCATTCAGGTTTTGCCACAATTTAGTTTCTTATAGCTACAGAACTCATAATGACTATCATCTTTGAAGCTAGCAGGAACTCACCTCTCTAACTTTTCTGTCTCTGACCTCTAAACTCTCATTTAAGAGTTGATCTGATTAGGTTAGGCCCATCAAGAATAATTGCCCATTTGATCAACTGAAAAATAAATGTACCTTAACTACATCTGCAAAAGTCTCCTTTGCTATATAATGTAACTTAATCACGGGAGTGACATTCTATCATATTCACAATCCCACCCTCACTCAACAGGAGGGAATTACCAGGCATATATACCAGGGGGTGGGAATTTTGGGGACCATATTAAATTTCTGCACACTATACTAGCTATACAATTACCCAGGTTTTATTATCCATTTTTTATATCAAATTTAGATGCAGATATATTATTTAATGGAAAATTCTAATGTAATTACTTAAGTACGCATAATTGTCATTGTCTAAGGAATTGTCTAATGTAATTTTCATCATTCAATACTGAGAATATTTAAGAGAATTTGCCACAGATTCTGATGGGAAAATCCAAAGTGGAACTAAAAAAAAATGCTTTGGGATTATAATGCATTATTATTAGAATAAACTCCTTCCTAAAGTGGACATTTTAAAGAATGGTGGGGGGAAGCATTCACTTGGATGTGAATGTTCTGGTATGTTTCTTTTAAAAAACATAAGCTACTTTACTGCTCAGTGAGCTTATTGTAAGTTATTGAAAAAAGATTATTTATTTTAGCAATTTGAATAATTTATTAGAAATTAGATCATAACAAAGATAAAACAAATGTGGTTGTGGGTTATATGTATATAAACTATATAAATATTTAAGAATTTTATGTGTGCTTAGAGGAAGATGAATTAAAACATGTCAAAATTTAACCTTAAAGCATAATGGACAAAGACTATCAGTTAATTAAAAATTATCAAACTTTAGGTAAATAAATCTTTTAAACAACTTCTACATGCTGCAATGGATATGATAAATCACAGAATTACACAGGCATATGAAGAGACTAAATAAGCATTTATCCTTTTCTCAAACAATACTATACACCTCATCTTACTGGCTTTCTACTATAATCAAACAGGTTATCAGGGACAAAGCTTATACAGTGTGGGATTTACAAGCCCTGTGATATCCCCAGCTAGTATTTAATTATGCTTTACTTTCTGTGATTTTTCATTACATCTAATTTACAATTTTTGCTTCACAAGGCAACGACCAAGTCAAGATGTGAGGTTTAAAAGTATAAGAAAATATGCTCAGGGAGAAGTATAGAAAAAGCAGATAAATAGACCACGATGAGATTTAAGGGTATGACTCGAGTTTTGACAAAAGCAATTTTTCTTCTAATTGCCTTTGCTTTAATGGCATTAGTGAATTTTAGTGGCTTTTTATAGCAATTTGAGGAAAACGCCTAATAAAGTCATGCTTGTCGATCTAATAATTATCAATAATTATTATTGGTGATACTGCTCATTGCCCCTGTAACATCCCTCAGCTGTAACTGCAGCACGTTACCTCCGGAGTTCTAACCTGTATGACTCTTTGCTAATGGTGTTTACTCAACTAATCTATAGCCATCATTGTACATCTTTCAATAAGTATTTAATAAATGTTAACCTGAACTCAGGGCTTACATTTTCTAGAACCCTCTTTCATAACAATAATTGTCTAGTGGAAGAGAAAATGTTAAACAAATAGTCCCAGTATACATTTACCATTACTGACTATCATTAGTGCTGTGAAGAAAACGTCCTGGCTACTAAGGCTGAAATTCAGGAGTCAGGGATATAGAGAGAAGGCTGGAACAAAACTGTACAAGCTGCCAAGACACATGAGAGGAGTTAACCCCACCAGATCCTAGTCAATCTTATTCCCAATCATTCCTTCAGGTCCTGTGTATGAACTAATATACTGTTTTTTATGTTGATATGTTTGCTTTGTGATTTGTTATGTGATTTCAGATGATTTTGTATCCCATTCTGCAAAGGTAAGACCCTTGCTTTACATATTTTACACTTCCACAGGAAATCAACCAGTGATTGATATAGGAATTATTCTTTTAAATTACAACATCATGCAAAAATGTCACAAAAATGCCACTGACAAGAAACAAATGTAATTTAAGAAATATAATATTGTTCAAGCCTAGAGTTATATTGGGTAATACTAATTATATCTAGCAGTCATTCCTCCAATTTTTGGCATCTTAGATAAAAAGTCAGTTATGTGTGTGTGTGTGGTTTTTTTATTTTTTTGGTGAACAGTGTGTTTCTCCAGGGCCCATCAGCTCCAAGTCGTTGTCCTTCAGTCTAGTTGTGGAGGGCGCAGCTCAGCTCCAAAACCAGTTGCTGTTTTCAATCGTTAGTTACAGGGGGCACAGCCCACCATCCCATGTGGGAATTGAACCGGCAACCTTGTTGTTGAGAGCTCCCGCTCTAACCAACTGAGCCATCTAGCCACCCCTCAGGAAGCTCAGCAGCAGCTCGTTGTCTTCAATCTAGTTGTGGGCATCGAACCAGCAACCCTATAATTCAGAGCTCCCGCTCTAACCAACTGAGCCACCTGGCCGCCCCCAAGAGCCAGTTATGTTTGAGGATTCATCTTCTTTATATGCCCATGGAAGATATCCCCTGATCAGCTCCAGTGGGTGACTCCTCAGTGGCCTAACGCCAGTGATGGTAATTGCATTTCCCTTGCCCCTTGCAGGTTAAGGAATCAGCTTGTGATCCAATTTTGGCCAGTGGGACATGACGGAGAAGTCTTCTGGGGAAAGACTTTTTTTTTTTTTTTTTTTTTTCCATAATGAAAAAGAGATGTAAGTGATCAAACATCTATCTTTATCGGAAATTGTTGAGTGAGCATGTGACAAGCCATTTTGTGGGCAGGAAGTGTCAAACCCAAGGATCTAGCCAATATTCAGAGGATGGCGGTGGGAAAGGTATGAAGCCACACTCTTTGATAACACTGCTGAACCACTGACTTGAACACTAGAATCGCCCTGCTTCTGAAGACCTTGTTGAGTTAGTTCCTCATTTTTAAAGTCACTTTCAGTTGCGTTTTCTGTTACTTTCTAACAGTAGTCGAACTTATACAATGAGCTTTCTAATCATGTGTGCTTCACTAGTAGTTTTATTTGAAATCTTTACAAATTTTGAGTAATTTCATAATGGGCTAAAATATAAATGAATATGGTATCTTCTAAAAATTCTGCCTTAATAAAAAGCATTTCAACAGAAATATCAGAAAAAAAAAGAAATATCAGCATAAGCATAAAATGACACAGAATTCATTACTTCCCACCTTTTTGAAACACTAAACATTTTTGGTGAGTTTAGATTTCTATGACAGAATTCTGCAGGTAGCTAATAATTCTATTCATAAATAGGAAGTGTGGCTACTTTGACACATCATGGCTCAATAACAAACATGCAGGTCTAAGTTATCACACAATTTGGATGTGAATTCAACAGCAGGATAATGACAGTTGCCAAGGATTTGTACTTGCTGTCACTTCATACCACTGTTGCCTGTCAAAATGTCTCTTTTTTTTATACAAAAGCCATAGAATTTTTATGGATAGCAATTACTTACAATATACAATGAAGTACATCAAATCTAACAACCATTCTTTAGCCCGTCATTATTTGGTAGTCTCTTTGTTAAATGTAGTGAACCATTTTCATCTAAATTATTTATTTATACTATATATTTGACAAGCATATATTTCTTGCTTTATATTCTTATGGCACTTAAGCCTTCCTGAAAAGTTATGGTTTTTTTTTAATATTGTCATTTGTAAAACTTATCTTTATCCTATTACCATTCTAATGGTAATTAAACTCTCTAATTGGAATAAATACAAATAAGAAAATGTAAACATAAAGGAAAATGACTCAAAGTACATTCAATAATAAATCACCAGCTTAAAATACTGGAATGCAACCAATAAAAGAAATAAGCCCACTTATGTTCAGTGAATGTAAGCTTGCATAAAATCTCTGGAGTACACAAAGCACAAAGAGTTCATGAAACTTCCCCAACTTGAGGGAACGAATAATCTCTAAAGATATAAATAACTTTCTACAATTGTTACATTAAATAGCATTTAAACATCATAGAAGATTAATAATAAAAGTGAACAATTCCTTCATATATTATTTTCAACACCAGAAGAAACTATAATTCTAGTTTGGCCTAGAACTATTGGTAAGGGCATCTCAATTGCAGAGCAATTTTTGGTTATTTCATACCACATAATATGTCAAATTTTTACTTACAACTCAGTAACTGAATAACAACCAATGTATTATGGCCAAACTATATATGAGTATATACTCTACAGGAGATATTGAATGTTTGTAAAATTGAACTTATTTGCTTTTGTAGGAGGAAATTATAAACAAAAAGAACAATTTCTAAAATTTGTATAGTATTAGGGGGTAAGTCATCCCACCCAAAGGAAAAAAGAATACTTCTGCTTGTGCCCAAGTAAAAAGGAATAAAAATAAGGTACATCTTAAACCTAAAATTGGGGGAATGTATAGATATTACATATAAATTTTCCAGAGGAAATTTAAATTTTCAAAAAGAAATTACTAGGCTTTAACACTTTTAGAGGAAAATATATATTAATGTTTAGACCTGTAGCGTTTTTTTCTTAAAGCTTGAAGAAAAAATTTGAAAAAAATTATGAACTAGGGGAAGTGTAATTTGTTGGGTAACAGAGGCTGAGAACAATGGAGGTGTTGCATTGCTTCATTCACTATTGCTGTCTCCCCCTCACACCCTTCTGCCACCTAGTCTATGGTGGGAACTGACAGTTCATCTTTGGAATGATGAAATTACTAAATTTAAATTATTCCTAGAAAAGGCAAATTTACCCAATGTTTATATTTCGAAGACTCATTCCAATTAAAAATATCCAAGATAACTAAGATGACATAAAAAGTGAGTAAATAAATGAAACACAATTAGTCTCCTTGAAAGCAAGATTTGTCTATGAAAAAGCAACACAGATAATCTTTAACAAAAAATCGTTGGTAATTCACTCTTAAAACTAATTGAAGTTTTAATTTAGTGTACTAAAAAATAATTTGCCCCCTCAGGGAATTAAGAGTTGGTAATATACTTAGTTATAAGCCGGATAAAAAAGTACTATAACTTTGTATTCTAAAAATCCTGAAATTACATCCTTAGAAGATCATCAGCTAAAAATCATTAAAACAAAATATTGCACATGTGAGATAGAGATATTAATTGTTTACAACATTCTCTTAATTTTAAAATGCGATTTTAATTTGGAAATCTTCCACTTAGCATTTGGAGATACCTTCTATAAATATGGCAGAACAGCCCCTAGGTACTGTTACCAAAAATAATTGATTCTTCCCTCTATGTCTCCAAGGCTGATTCGCTGTTCCAGGTCACCTGGGATAGATCAGACTACAACTGGGTAGGAAAAGTTTTCCACTGTGCTGCTTTCCTGGAAGTTGCCACAGGAATGGGGCTAGAATTTGCAGTCATCTGACCTCCTGGTGGTAAGTCATAACATGGGAGAATGAGACCTTTGGCACAATGTGTTGAACTCATTTACACTGTTGGTGATTAGTTTTCTTGGAGGAAGGATTCTGGCACAGCAGTTTTCACTCTATTACAAATAAATGTAGCATAAAGTGATAGAGGAAAATATTGAAAGAATACAAGAAAGAGAGAAAAGTAGAGTGGATGCTGTAAATAGAATAAAGAGTAAATTAATAGCATCAGATACTACCATGTTTCCCCGAAAATAAGACCTAGCCAGACAATTGGCTCTAATGCGTCTTTTGGAGCAAAAATTAAAATAGGACCGGATATTATATTATATTACATTATATTATACAATATAATATAAGATAATACAATATATTATATTATATTATATTATATTATATTATATTATATTATATTATATTATACCTGGTCTTATATTATAGTAAAATAAAACCAGGTCTTATATTAATTTTTGCTTCAAAAGACGCATTAGAGCTGATTGCCCAGCTAGGTCTTATTTTTGGGGAAACACGGTAACATGAAAATAAAGTAACTGATTACTGTACAGTTGTAATGAATGGATTTAATACAGGTGGGCATATTTTATTAAATGTACAATGTGTTATTTAGTGAAGAAAAGCACAATCTGTGATATACGTAAAGAAATACAAATTGACTACATTTTAATAATTATTTCTCATAAAAAGAGCACAAAGATGGTGGAAGAAAGGTGCCAAGGAAAACAAGAACGAGACAAGAGAAGTTTTAACCTCAATCAGGGTGAAAATGTCTTTACTCATAGAGAAAATTGCCTCTCTCTCATAATCATATTAATACCAACGGATCTTTGATTATCATTAGCCTTTATGAACTTGACCCTTTTCAGGTTGAAACTCATTTTATTTTTCATGAAAATAAAAGACCTCTAGGCATTGTCTTTGACTTTCCATTAGATTGCCAAGAGGAGGGTTACTTAATTTTCTAGGTACATCATAATCAAAGTTGATGGTAACAGGCAATAGTCACAGAAAAGACATTAGGATTCAGACAAAGAAATAGAAGCATACAGAAACAAACTCAAAAACAGATGATAGGAAAGT
Organism: Rhinolophus sinicus; assembly: GCF_057876585.1. Taxonomy (NCBI): domain Eukaryota; kingdom Metazoa; phylum Chordata; class Mammalia; order Chiroptera; family Rhinolophidae; genus Rhinolophus; species Rhinolophus sinicus. The sequence continues at coordinate 163,450,809 of NC_142514.1, forward strand.
CTCACAAGAAAGAAAGACTGAAATATTTTTTTAAAATGACAGAAGTAGTTGAAGAGATTCAGAATCAAAGAAAGAAAATGAGAAAAAAGGCAGAAACAAAACTGAGTAAGTGAAATTACAGTTAGCTTTAACAGAAAAAAAAATCTAAAATTGCACAAAAGATAGTTGGAACAAAAGTGAATGTAGTACTATTTTGAAAAGGAAAACTGGTAAAAATAAATTCTGAAGGCAATAAAAAGGTGCAAATACACATGATATTAGCATTGGCATTTGTATCAGGAAATACCTAAAAATCTTATTTAGAATTTTTTTCCATTGTCTTATTGGGAAAAACACTATCAAGAGTAACGTATGTCTCTACAATATAACTACAGGATAATGATTTTCTAAAAAATTATCTAGCCATGTAGCTAGTACACTGTGTAAATGATCTTACACACTGCAAACACAGTATGCACTCATAACTCAGAGGAATAAGGCAAAACAAAGATGAGCTGAAAGTCTGGATTTCACTTTTATCTAAGCTTAGTGACACATACAAAAACAATCCAACTGTTCTAAGATATAAATATGACCTAGCATTTCTACAAGATTAACATAATCTCCAATTTACAAATACATTCTTTAATGCTCTTATAGTCTACATTTTCTATTTAACATAAAGACAATGGGATCACATTTAGCCAGCTAATAGTTCATCAATACCTGACAGATACTTTTTCATTCTTTCATTTTAAAATAGAGAAGAAAAAAAAATCACTTCTGTCTCCTCTGCTTTATATTTCTGAGAACTGTGGTAAAATATAATAGTGAAGGGTTCTGGTTACGGAATTAGTCCATATGGATTCAAACCATACCTTCTCTACTTACCAACTGTGAGGTCTTGGTTAAGTTAATTAACTTCCCTAGGTCTTTTTCTTCTCATAGGTGAAATGGAGATGTTTAAAATACTATCTGCCTTATATTCCTCCCAGGGTTGTTTTGAGAACTAAATAAATACACTGCAGGTTAACTGGCGCATAGGACCTCCTAGCTGCCCTGCCATTCTTGTCATTATCACTATGCTACCTTTCCAAGTCAGGCTCCAGGGATCATTTTCATTCACTGCCTCACCTATCTTTTTACTTCCCATAAAACAGGAAACATTGAAGGACTCTAACTCAGACAACAATCTTCATAGCCCATCACATCTCCGAGTTATTACTGACATCATAATCTCCACCAAATTTTGAGTGTTTAGATAGACAACTTTCGAGAAGCACTTTTATCATCTTCAGAATTCAGTTGAAGCTGCTGACATGATATTCTTACCTTGGTACATCATTTGCCACATGTTTGTAAGTCGGGTGAACAGTATCCCCACTGTAGGTGCCTTCAGAGTTGCTTTGCTGTGATACTTCCGTGGCTTTACTCCAGGGTGATAAAGGAGACTGAGAAAGTGCGGCTCTGTGATCTTCTGTCTCTATTTTTGCCATTTTCAGCTAAAAATGAGGACAAATGTTATTTAATTTGAAATGTGAAATCCTCCTGGGTTATAAAGTGAGGCTGGGCAGCAGTTGCTAAATGTGAAATCTCATTAGAAATGAAAAGATATGAGAGTCTCGATGAAGACACAATCATAAATCTGTTTTTGGTATAATCCTATTTAAGAAAGGAAAAAAATGATAATTTGTTGCAAACCATTTTAATTTTTGTAGTTTGATAGAAAGCTGCTTATTATATACATAACTTAACATGAGGAATATGTTATTGGAAAGTGTAGCATAATCTTTTTTTTTGGGGGGGGGGTCCTTCCCTTCATCCTTTCCTTTTTGGACCCTCCCTTCCTCCTGATTCTGCTGGGACTGTAAATTATGTGGCCTTGCTTTCCAGGCAGGGACATGAGTGTGTCCGAGACTAGTCAAAGTGCCTTCCCCAGACACAGCAATTGCTAAATCAGAGTTCCAATGAAGAAACCAAAGCAGTGCTCTGTTCTACTAGCTTTAAGAACAACGTAAACCTCCACCATTGAGAATGAAGCCAAAACAGATGAAAGCAAAAGTGAGAGATGGAGAGAGATTAAGAAGTGAGAGAGATTCCTGATGACATCTGAATCCCTGAAACCAGCTATTAAAAACAACCAGCATCTCTTGAGTCTCCTGGGTATATGAGCCAACAGACTTTTTGTCTTCCTTAAGCTAGTGTGAGTTGGGATTCTCTTATTTACAACCTAGAAATCTTGAGTAATGCTACACACAACCCAAATTTTCTTAAGACCAAAACAACATGCCCATAGAAATAATATCAAAGAATGTTATAGGGTTCTTTCTAGGGTATAGTCACCCACTCACAATGTTGATAAAAATAGCTACGAGGTCTCATCTCTGATGTATCCTACCATGAGAAGGAGGGTAACATGACATACTACTACTAAGGGAAGAATATAACTTGCAAGGTAAAAAATAAATACTGCTTTTAATCTTTTTACTGCTATTCTAAAATAAAAGCATTCATTCACTCATGCACAGATTATTTATTGAACACTTGGCATTGCTCTAGACACTTAGAATTTCTCAGTGAATAAAGCAGAAAAAAATATTGTGCCCTTTTGAAACTTACATCCTAGTAGGGGCAGATGATAAACAATAAGCATAAGAAATAAGCAAATTGTTAAGATATTAGGAGACAAATGCTTTGGAAAAAATAATGATCCGGAAGGTAGATTGGGAGTATGGAGGTGGAGGGAATTGCAATTTTAAACAGGTTTGTCAGCACAGGTCTCATTGAGGTGGCAATATCTGGACAAAGGTTTAAAAGAGGCAAGGGAGTTAGCCATACAACATCCAAGAGTAAGAAGAATGAGAAGGCCCTGCAGGTGTGAGGAAGGAACAGCGAGTAGATGAATAGATGAACAGGAGGGAAGGAATCTAGTAGGCATGCAGATAGAAGGGTAAGGGAGGGGGCAGAGATAACATCGGCCTTGTAGGACACTGTTAGCTCCTTATTTGGAGAGCCCATGGAGTGTTCGGAGCAGGGAGGTAACATTTTTTAAAAAAGGTAATTTTGCTTTCTTTGTTAAGAATGCATCAAATGTATCAAAATGACTGCATTTCAATGTCCTGATTTGTCCACATATTAATATCTTTTAATACTTTTATAAACTCTTTGTGTCAGAGACTGCCAACTATCTGCCAATATCCACTCCATCCTTTTTCTGATACTGGAATCCCTGATTTTTGACTGAGGCATATGGCTGCCAAATAACGACTATTTTCCAGTCTTCCTTGCAGCTAGGTAGGGCTCAGTGAACGAATCTGGCCAATGAGATAATAGTGGAATGATCCATGCAAATGAGTTTGCCCTTCTTTTTCCTCCTTTCTGCGACCTGTAATGAAAACATGAAGGCTGGCACCACATTGGTCATCTTCAACTTTGATATGACACTAGGAATGAAAGCCCTGCACCACGGACGACAGAAGGAGCCTGAATCTCTGACAATACAGAGGGCCATATGAACCCTGGACTACCTACCTTCAGACTGTTACGTAAAAAATAAACTTGTAGCTTGTTCAAAAGAATGTTAATTTGGGTCTTTGCTGTTTGCAGTTGAACCCAATTCTACAACTCCTGATATCTCTTGAACTCGGTTGTTTTCAAAAACCTCCAATACATGGTATTGGCTTAGAGCAAGGAAATGAGAACAGTGCGATGGCTTGGAATTTAATTTAACTGAGAATCCAGTAATTTGGGGCTTTGGGCCTTTTAGACTCACCAAGTTTCTACAATCCATGAGCCGATTCCTTCAAGTAAATCAATTAATCTCCCCTCCTCCCGTCAGTCCCCCCCCCCCCCCCACATTCACATAGGTTCTGTTTCTCTGTAGAGCTCTAATATCCCTCTTTCAAAGCCCATGTCAGCTTGCAAGGCTGAGCTAAGAACTGGAGCCAGAAAGATTTTCCTTAAGCACAGACCAGTAGAGCCAGTCAGATGACGAGTGCAATGGAATCATCAGTGGTGATGTGGGTTGCCAAGAAGCGATGGCAACCACAGCAACAGCAACAGCACCAGGAGCACCAACCAATAGACAAATGGACCACTGCCAGGGCTCTTCCTCATTTGGGAGAGGGCATCGAGAGGATTTCCCTTTTGAACTATGATTAACTCCTACGGTTCTTACATAATCTGCAAGACACAGGAAGCTCAAAGAGTAGGATGCTAATTAAACATAGGAAGGAATATAATAACTATAACATAACATATAAGTGTTATGGAGGAATACATACCTATAATACATAAGAGAAGGGTCCTGTCACTCTATACCGTCTTCTAGCTACGTGACCTTAGGGATTATAACCTTTCTGAGCTATAGTCCTTTCATTTGCAAAACTGGGTTATCCATGTGGTTATGAGAATTCAATAAAATGGTGAATGTGAAAGCATTTGGCACAGTGCTTGGCACATGGTAGGCATCCAATAACTGTTAGATGAATCTGAATCACAGTAAGAAAAGATGTTTCTGCATAGTTTAATAAGAGAGGGTACTTTTCTCTGTCTGGCACTCCTCTGGGATTCCAACTGGAGACCAAAGCGCTGTTGGCCTTCATACTCTCCCTTCCCCTTTCAGCTTCTCACAACAGGAGAGCTGAGGTTCTCTTCTCCGGCTTCCTAACAACTACTGCCTGTTCAGTTCTTCCACAGGTCAAGTCCTTCCTAATTGGGGAATACTTATAAGTGAAAAATCCAGCCGTGTAGAGCAAGGCAAAATTGTATGATTACAGAGTAAATCGCCTTGCAGAACAAAATCCCTTGATTGTCTTCAGGTGTTTATTATATAATCCAATTATTTAAAAATAAAAACTTGCACTGAACTATTCAAAAATATCTCGATATATAGCATTAGTTTTACTTTTTACTTATGCATGATCACAATCCTAATATTCATAAAAGGAGGTAATCATTTTAGTGATGGGTATAGTTTTATTTTTTTTCCCATGTAAAATAGTTTCAGGATGCTTTTAGGTGAAAGGAGCTATGTACGTGTGAAATCATTACCATTATTAAATGCAATATTTCTTCTGTAATGTTACTATAAAAACAGTGTCATCCTCACTAAAAGTAGAACATATTAACAGGTTAAGAAGAATATGCAGAATACAATAGGTTTTCAGATAACATTCCTGCACATTACTAATTAAATGAGAATTAACTGTTAATTAGAAATAAAAGAAATAAAAATGTGTTAATTTTAATTTGACTGACATAATACTATGCTATTTTAGTAGAGTACAGATAAAGGCACTGCCTTCGTTTAATTAACTCATGCATAGTTTATTCTCTGACACGCTGAAAAAGCACTATTTTTTTCCTTTACTTCCCATCTCTTAGAAATTTTACATAAATATAAGCTTTCCTTTCATGCCTACCTCCACGTTTTCTTTTCCAACTTTTTTTCTTTTTCTTTTTCTTTTTCTTTTTTTTTTAAGAAAAAGGCATTCAAGTGTACAGTAGCTATGACCCTGGATTGCGGAGCCAGTGTCTGGGTTTAGATCCCTACTGCCCACTTAGTCGCTGTGACACTTCGGACAAGTCACAACCTCTTTGTGAATCAGTTTCTTCATCTGTAAAATGGGGTTAAGAAGAGTAGCCACTTCATAAAGTTGATGCACTTGGCACTCAATAGGTACCATATGTCAGCTATTGAAGACGAGGCTTGATGGTCTCAAGTTGGGGCACTCAGTACCAGTTACAAACAGCATCTGGAGACTCTCCAAGGGGCATGGAAGTGTGGATAGTTTTAAGCAAGTCGATTTCCAGATCCTTGCCTTTCATATGTATGCTTTGCTAAAATGCAACTGCCCCAAAAGCTGCCCGCTTCAACTCAAGTTTGTCCTTGGAAAGTCTCCATTCTGTCATTTCACAGAAAAGAGGCAATCCTTTTATGCCCATTCCAGGGTCTCAGATCAAGGGCCAACTCCACTATTCCCTTAGTGAAGAAATTATAAGTGTCCCCCATCAATCTATATCATTAATATATACATTTTCAATAAATTTTACTTTTTACATTTAATAAATATGAAAAATGATAATATATTCATGCTGCTTTGAATAACTGTAGAGTAAAAATGATTACAATAAAAACTCAATCCTGAGGAAATTTTTCAATACTTACAACCTTATGGTCACAGGACACTTTTTAATTTGTTGTTGTTGTATGATAGAGTGGCCTATAAAAGACTTCCAAGCATAAAAGATAAAACTCAATGGAAGAAATGGAGTAGAAATATAAGTTTAAGGAGAAAAAGAAAGGATGTAAAATTTCCAACTATTGAAGAAGAGCTTGTTAATGTTCTTACATGCTATTTTTCCTGTTGGAATTTCAATGATAAAGGGTTTTGCTTGTTTGTTTTGTTCTAATAAGCTATAATTATACAACTATACTAACTAAATGTAGGAGGATAAAACTCAGTCATCTAGCTTTTGCCTTATTCTGTGCTACCACAGGAGAACTATGGTTAGCACAGCAGGTCTTGCATATTCTTATCACTTTTTTATCTTGTCATCTAGTGTTATGATAAACAAATCAAGTTTACTCCAACATAAAGAAGGCATCTTTGTGGCCCTCCAAGTGTGTTTTCCCTAAAATCACTTTGCTAATCCTGATCCTATCATCCATCCATTCATCAAATATTTATTTGAGTAACAGCTAGTTCCAGATTTAAAAAAACACAATGAATTCAATGTTGAACAAGACAATATGGTTCCTCCACTAGTTGAACTTTCACTATAATGAATGTAAATACAATTTTAATTAACTTGTCTGATTAAAAACAACATGACTGATAATAACTGCATATTAAGAATAGAAAAGAAAGTATTAAAAAATCCCCTATAATCTCCTATCCTTGGAGAGTTAGCTACCATTATACTTGTTGAATATTTGTTTCAGACTTTCATCTATGATTTTATAGATATAGTCTTTTACATACAGCTGTGTTTACTTAATGTGACTAGTCTACAATATTAAATATTTGTTGAAAACATAATTTTTTTTTATCACTTGTTTAATATCCTAGCCTAGTTGCTCCAAATGCTTCCAATTATAAATAAAGCTGTGGTTCTTGTACATACCTTTGACCATACCACTGAATAGTTGTTTAAGAAGTTGCAGAAGTTAACATCCTGGATCAATGTGTATGAACACTATGATTTTAAGGTTGATGACATATATTTCAAAATTGAATTGCTTTTTAGAAATGTACCAATTCGTAAAACTACTAGAAACAGTGTGTGGAAGGCCATCTAACAGCACCATTAGTGAAATAAAGTATTTCTTTCTTTCTTTCTTTCTTTTAAAGTTTATCAGGGTGACAATTGTTAGTAAAGTTACATAGGTTTCAGGTGTACAATTCTGTAATACATCATCTATGTATCACATTGTGTGTTCACCACCCAGAGTCAGTTCTCCTTCCATCACCAAATATTTGATGCCCTTTACTCTCATCTACCACCCCTCTCCCCCCTTACCCTCTGGTAACCACTAAACTATTATCTCTGTCTATGAGTTTTTGTTTCTTCATTTGTTTGTCTTCTTTTGTTTTCAGTTTTATATGCCACATATCAGTGAAATCATATGGTTCTCTATTTTTTCTGTCTGACTTACTTCGCTTAGCATTCTAATCTCAAGATCCATCCATGTTGTCACAAATGGTACTATTTCATCTTTTCTTACCGCCGAATAGTATTCCATTGTGTATTATATATACCACATATAAAATTATATATATATTTATCAATTCATCTATCGAAGGACATTTTGGTGGTTTCCATGTCTTGGCCACCGTAAATAAAGTTGCAATGAACCTTGGAGTACACATGTATTTATGGATAAATGTTTTCAGATTTTTTGGGTAGATACCCAGGAGATGGCTTGCTGGGTCATATGGTAATTCTAGTCTTCATTTTTTGAGGAACATCCACACTGCCTTCCATAATGGCTGCACTAATATGCATTCCCACCACATAGGTTCCTTTGTCTCCATAGCCTCTCCAACACTTGTTACTATATATCTTGTTGATGATAGCCATTCTAACTGGGATGAGGTGATATCTCACTGTGGTTTTTATGTGCATTTCTCTGATGATTAGTGATTTTGAGCATTTTTTCATATGTCCATTTGCCATTTGTATGTCCTCTTTGGAGAAATGCTTCTTCAGGTCCTCTGCCCATTTTTCAATTGGGTTGTTTGTTTTTTATGTTGTTGTTATTGTTGAGTTATATGAGTTCTTTGTATATTTTGGATATTAGGAAGAATTAACATAGTTAAAATGGCCGTATTACCCAAAGCAATATACAGATTTAATGCAATCTCCATCAAAATCCCAATGGCATTTTTTAAAGAAATAGAACAAAAAATCATCAGATTTGTATGGAACCACAAAAGACCCTGAATAGCCAAATCAATCCTAAGAAAAAAGAACAATGCTGGAGGTATCACACTCCCGACTTCAGCTTGTACTACAGGGCTACAATCATCAAAACAGCATGGTACTGGGAGAAAAACAGACACACAGACCAATGGAATAGAACTGAGAACCCAGAAATAAACCGACATAAATAAGGACAGATAATTTTTGACAAAAAAGCAAAAAACATACAACAGAGAACAGACAGCCTCTTCCATAAATGGTGCTGGTAGAACTGGAAAGCCACATGCAAAAGAATGAAACTGGACTGCTATCTGTCACCATGTACCAAAATTAACTCAAAATGGATCAAAGACCTAAGCATAAGACCTGAAGCAATAAACTGCATAGAAGAAAACACAGGTACTAAACTTATGGACTTTGGGTTCAATGAACATTTTACGAATCTGACTCCAAAGGCAAGGGAACTAAAAGCTAAAACAAATGAATGGGACTCTATCAAACTTAAAAAGCTTCTGCACAGCAAAAGGAACCATCGACAAAATGAAGAGGCAACCAACTGAATGGGAGAAGATTTTTGCAAAATATTCCTTAATCTTACCAATTTTAGAATAATTTTCTAACTGGTAGTAAAAATTCATTTTTAAAGTTACCATTTTTTAAATTTTTCATCATCTCAATACTCAGGAAGGAAAATCAAGGAATAATCATGAGATTTTATGGACTATAAATTATTTTAATTCTACTTAGGAAACCATTTAAAGAAGAAATTCCTAAAATATAGAATATATATGTTAAACTTCTAGATATTTTAAAGATAACTAAGTTCAAAATATCTAATTAGCCCAATGCCACCTTTCCGCTATACTTATGAGAACATACCCAATTATCTTCAAAAGGCAATTAAAATTACTATTCATAATCTTAATACTAGGACATGTTATAATTTATTTGATAATTACATTTCCCACGAAGCTACTGTCAACATAAACTGTGAAACTACAGATCCATCCTGTTTACAAGTATCAGAAACAATATGCTCACTATTCTGTTGAACCTAAATGTTGTATTGCAGTTTTTCTTAACAGGTAATATGTGACATGAAACATGTCTGATTTTATGCTTCATGATTTTCATTCCGATATTTAACATTAAGAAATTACATTTATGTATCACACATGTCAGAAAACAATTTAAATAATTAAACCAAGAAAAATCATAGCAGCTATGCCTTTCATTTTAAATACAAAATTTAAGTCTTTTGTTCGCATTAAAGAACCATCTGTAATCAGAAATGCAAACTATTTACATTTTCTGATTTATTAGCTAGCATTAAAATATTTTGCCTGTGTTCATGTTTTATAGTTTCAGAAATTTGTTATGAATAAAAATATTAAGTCATAAACATAAGAAAAATCAAGAGACCACCTTCCAAGATTGACTCGAGTTTTGAGTTTTAAAAATGCATTATTTCTAGACTTTATTCTGATTTTTATAACAAGAACAAGAAAAAATGTAATTATTTGGATTTTAAAAACATACTACAAGAAAAGGTACCATTTAAGCCAAGCTGAAGTTTACATTATTTATTGCTATTTTCTTCAAAAATATGCATTAGAATAAACACTTTTTCTAAACACCAAAGTAAATACAATACATGGTTCTGGCATATTTATTTTTTTGAAAAGGTGCTCTGAGTCTTAGACAACATAAATACTAGGCAGTGTGGTGGCTGCCATAGTAACAAGTAAATAGGACCATGAAAATACATGCAATTTTTCAAATGTATACACTTTTTTCATAAATATGCATATTTTATAGGTAAATGGTTATTCAACCCTTGCTTCAGCTCCCATTTTAGAGCAAGAAACACTTAATCTTTAGAAATGTAAGATTATCACATAGCAGTACTGCAGGCTCAAAAAAGTTTTTAAATGCCGTATGGGAAACCGTAAGGTTTTTATGTCAATTTTCCAACATGAATACAGGAAAAAAACTCCTTTCATTCTGTATTACTTTAATGGTCAGTTCTTTTGTAAGGGTAAAATTGCATAAACATCTTTTCCTCCCAAGCATTAAATTCTCTTTTATTTTGCATAAGTTTATTATTCACATTCATTAAATGTAACACTTGACTGTGGAAAGCTGACAGTCCTTTTGATCACAAAGAAGCCCAAGAAGTTTAATGCTAACCCATGAGTTACTCCTTCAATAAATGGTCCGAAAATGTTTATGCCAATGTACTGAATTGAAATTTAAAGAGTTCTTTCCTTCACCTCTTCCTTTATTAAAATACAATCTTCCTATTTACAGGTATCGTAGATGACACAGAATGCATATTGATAAAATGCTCTGAATTTTATACTTAAAGCTTAAGAGGGGTTAGCATACCTTCTATAGGGCTGGAGAGGGGAAGCAGTCCTATAAGCCATGATGTGAAGATTGAAATCTACTCAAAGGTACTGGTAAGCCACCCAATCAGAAAAGCAAAGTTGCTCATCTATTAGTGGGAAACAAATCCTTCAAATCTGAATACATACATTTAGACTTCCAATTTGTTTCATTAACAATTATTATGTAACATTTTCCCAGAGTGAGAATTTAAAAATTTTTAAAGCTCACCATCTAGGCAGGGCACCGAATATGAGGTGACAAAACAGTGCTCTAGGACTCACCTTGGGCTCACTCCTTGATTAAAAAAAAAAAGCAAAAACAAAACAAAACAAAATCCCCTCCACGTACTGTAATGTCTAAGGATTGACTGAACCAGCTTGCAAGAAGAGCATTGTCAGCAAGCATGTGCCTGATCCTATACTTTTACTGAAGAGAAATCAGTCGCCACCACCATCCTCTTCCCCATGGCCCTGGGGGAGGATAGTAAATTTAAACTTTAAGAAGTCCAAAGAGTGAATTAAAATATTAGTCAAATATTTATGACTATCAAAATAGAATAGAATAGGTCACAAGAATTATGTGACTACTGCAAAACGAAAAAAGAATATCATCTTTTTATTTCTGTTTTTTCCAACTATTTCCCCCTGCATTCACCATCTTAAAGTAATGCGAAATGTCCCCGGAGACTGCAAAAGGGAAAACATTCCCATCTTTAAAAGGAAGGGAAAATGGTTTTGGTAATTAGACAGTTTAGTTTAACCTGGGAATACGCAAAAACAAATTAAACAATCAATTAGTAACACCTAGAAGCTCAAAAAATACTGGAAAATAACCAACAGAGTATTTGAAAAGCCAAATATGCCAGATGAACTTAGTATCTTTTTCTGACAGAATGACAGGTCATATTATCAAGTAAAAAGTGAACAGCATAACCTGTTTCAATGTTGTAAGCCTTTTTATTCTATTCCCCAATCCAGTATGGAAAACAAGTGGTTTAAGAAGAAAAGGATTTAAAAACTGGCTTCGATGCTAAACCAATGGCTATAGACACATCTCTTTCTTGAGAACCTGTTTCAGAACTGAGTCAATATCTTTACTGATGACTTGTCAGGAATCTTGGCCTCCTTTATGTTTTAGCTCCATCACATCAGATCCCTGAGATCCCTGAAATTTAAAACATGTATTCCCTTAGTTTTCTTTCCACCTTGTTAACCTTTCTTTTCCCTAGGGATCTAAAATGACTTGCATCAATTAAGTGGTGCTGCACCCATTTTAGGCAGAAATTTTGAGAGGGAAAACTTTGTGAATTAATTAAAAGGATCTTCTACTCATATGACTAGAGAAAGGGGTAACTAAACAGAGTGGTGTTTAAATATAAGTGCGCATAACAGACTGGAAACTTGAAGAATGTGAAGAATAGCTGTTACTTGGTTAGATCAGATAATGTAAAGAAGATCAAGGTGTAGAGTCAAGAAACGAACCCAATTTTCAAGAATTATCTTCTTGTGTATCCCGTGAGCAGCTGCTTAGTACTCAAGGGGATTAGAAGCACAAGGATGGCAGAAAGAGACCCCAGCTGGGAAAAGTCAAACATCTGGTCTGTTAGAAATCAGTCAAGAGCCAACACTGTTGAACTGAGCTTCCTCTTGGACCAGGAGAATTGTTGTTACTCATTATATAATTAACATCTCTATTTTCCCAACCTCTGTTAACAATAAAAATAATAATCTATATATCTTAGAAAGAAAAAATTGGGTACTGAATTGTTTGTTCAATCTTAACAATCTTTTTAAACCTAAATACCTTGGAATTAATCAATCAGGGATGCTCTCAAATTAGAGAGGGAAGCATGCCTCTTGGGGCATCAAGAAGGAAAGAGTCGGGGGTGGGAGGGGCGGGAGGTAAGTAATCTCCCTCTGCTCTCTCAATACAAGGCAGTCCATCTTTTTCTCCCTCTCTTCACCTAGGACAGTCCAGAATGTTTAGTGGAGATACGTGCATTATCAAAGAGTTTCGTCAGACATAACTGATTTCATTTTATAACTAAAAAACAGTAAGAACAAGGGGAGAATATTTATACTTACCAAGCCAGGACTATAACCAATTATTTATTTTAATAACTGAAGAAAAAAATAAACTAAAAAAAATAATAATAATCCTGCAGCTTCAGCACACATGAAGCCAATGAACTGTATTTAAGACCACTGGACCTGGGCCAAGAAGGCCTGCAGTTCGGATCTTAGTTTGGGGCCAGAACTGGGGAACATGCTAAACATTTTGGGGTTCATTTTCTGTCTAAAAAAGGCACAGAGGAATGATAGAATGGGGAACTCTAAAGTTCTTCCATCTCTAAAATTGTAGCCATTTAGAGCTTTCACATGTAGGAGCTAATGTAGTGTGACAAAAATGCCAAAGATGTGGTGTCAGCTGACTTGAGCTTGAATCTTGCATCTTGCCTCTGTCCCTTCCCAGTCTTATTTCCTTACGTGTATATCAATAGAATCTGCCTTACTGTAATGCTGGGTCTCACCTCCCGCTCCCCGCACAAGAACACAAGATATGGTGAGGCCAAAAAGGAACACCAACAGAGCCATGGATGGGGGGTTCATACCACTATATTCTCTTGGCGGCTGGTTGAGACACAAAAGTAAACATCCACCAGTACCACAAGAGTGGGGTCTTCCTGCACCCCAGTCTCACGGTGGCCGGGCAAGACACAGGAAGTAGGATCCACACGATCCGCAATCTACCATCCATGCTTGCTAACCCCACTTGCTAGCCGCAATCCACGCTTGCTAGCGTAGCCACAGCAGTTATATTAATGGCTAATGGCTAACTGGTTACAGCTAATGGCTAACAAGTCACAGCTGATGGGCATCTACTACCTGAGCCAGCAACTTCACACGTGAGGCCAAGAGCCTGGAAACTGCTCTCTGGGATTCTGTTCCCACATTCTACCCCTCCAGGGTCTTGCCTCACAATCTACATGATTAGCGTCTTCCGCAAGGTGCCATGTATCAGGAACCCAGCTCATGAGAAAAAGTTTCAGTCCAGTCCAAGTAATGTCCCAGGGTAGCCTTCATTGTCCACCTACCCTCTGAGCACAGCCAGGGTTCTCAGGGTACCGCCAGTCTTTCTGGGCACAGCCAGGGTTCCTCAGGGTACTGTAATGTAACAATAATAGCTCACAGCCAAGGTGCCTACATATTCTTGATGGCGGCCATTTGAGACACAGGAAGTAAACATCCGCCTGCACTCCAACAAGGGGTCTTCCTGCACCACAGTCTTGCTGGCGGCCGGGCGAGACACAGGAAGCAAATATCCGCCAGTTCTACCACATGGTGGCATGTTCCCAAGCAACCAGTCAAGTGGTCCATCAAATCAGGGATGGAAGGCAATTCCCCATAGCCCACAGTCATTCACCAGGGCTGTGGACTGGCCCCACAACGTGTGCCTGCTCTGCAGGGCGAGGGCTGCAAGTCCTCCCCAACCTGGGGGTGAGGGATGACCTTGACCTCACCTGCATCCTCCACCGAGGACTCAGCAAGCGTTTCCTCCTGGGATTACAAGTCCCGCACCTGGGCTGCCTCAGCAAGCACTTCCCAATCCACACGGCCGCAATGACCTTCGCTTTCTCAGGCCTACGCTGGTTGGAGAACAGTCCACGTGTTTCCACCCCTCCACGGGGGTCCAGCTCTCTGGCAGCTCCTTCTCATGGGCTTCCTGAGACAGAGGGTTCGTAGGCACAAACTGCTCCACTGCCCTTCGGAGAGCTGTGGCCGGCACCGTACCCTGCTCGCTGCACCATCTGTCATGCAGGGACTCAGGTCTCACTCTCCACACAGAATGCAGGAAGTGGTGAGGCCAAAAGGGAGCACCAACAGAGCCATGGATAAGGGCTCATACCACTATATTCTCGATGGTGGCTGGTCAAGACACAAAAGCAAATATCCGCCAGTACCCTAAGAGGGGATCTTCCTGCACCCCAGTCTCATTGGCGACTGGGTGCAACACAGGAAATAGGATCCACATGATCCACAATCCACCATCCACGCTTGCTAACCCCACTTGCTAACCGCAATCCAAAGTCCGCTTCTCTGCCAACCAATGACCCCCCCTTGCTAGCCGCAATCCATGCCTGCTAGTGTAGCTACGGCAGTTATATTAGTGGCTAATGGCTAACTGGTTACAGCTGATGGCCAACTAGTCACAGCTGACGGCCATCTACTACCTGAGTCAGCACCTGTCCACATTAGGCCGAGAGCCTGGAAACTGCTCTCTGGGACTCTGTCCCTACACTTGCCTACTTTATAGGATTGTTATGTGGATCATATATGGATTGTTATACAAGAAATGTGAAAGTGCTTATTATAAACAGTAGTCCTCACTTTTGTATTTTGCTCTACATCCTGCACTGTCTAAGATGGAATGTGTTCCAAAAACACCTTGATATCAGAGAAGATGCAGCTATTTACAATTTACAATTTAGGAGTGTTTGTTTCCTCAGCTGTAGATCTGCTAACACTGCCATAGTCAGACAGCCCAGGTTCCTATGAACTCAGCTATGAGTAGCTGCTCTCTGCCCTAGGAAAAATATGTAAGATTTCTAAACCAATTCCTTTCAGGGAAAAAGTGGAGACTTTATCCAAAAGTCAAGTACCTATGTTGGCTGGTGGTATGTTAAAAGGGGAAAGAGAAGAAAAGGAGAAAGAGAAGGAAAGGAGTTGGCAGCGCTGGGAATTACCATTTTGATTCTGTAAAGTGTGCTACTGTGTTTCCCCGAAAATAAGCCCTACCCTCAAAATAAGCCCCAGTTAAGATCGTCAGCCATACGGACGCATTTAGTATGTTATGACGATGTTCCAGAAGATGACATGACTGTATTTGAATAAATGTAGATTGTTGTACATGAAAAAATAAGACATCCCATGAAAATTGGCCCTGTTGCATCCTTTGGAGCAAAAATTAATATGAGACCCGGTTTTATTTTCGGGGAAATACAGTAGTTGAATCTGCTCTATAGATGAAGGAGGTCGCTGTGGAACAAAATCTTAGGAGGTCATAAGACATCAAGAATGATATATTCAAAAAGCTTACCCAGTAAAAATATTATTAAATTGGGCTACTAACTGCTAGGGTCTTGACCCTTTTAACTAATAATTTGCTTTAATCATTATGATATCTGACTTTTCCCTGAGCAAACATGTAATGAATTTCAGATGGCTCTCCACAACTTTTCAGAACATGAAAAGTTCATTTGTGAAGGTTGCCAATTTTACTTTTAATATGAATATATATCTATATATCTATATATCTATATATCTATATATCTATATCTATATATCTGTATCTATATCATCTATCTATCTATATACATATATATAATGGGAATATATAATGTTGAATATAAAATAAGGAGAATTTCTAAGGATGCAAATAATCCATTTTTATTAATCCATAATCATATAGATTATGACCTTCAAAAACAGAGATGGATCCAGGATGGCATGCCTCTGTAAGAGATGGTATATAAACCACAGAGCAAACCATAGCAAGAAGGTCAAAAGACAGTACTGAAGCCAGACATCGTCTCTTTAATGCAATGAAATTCAATTCAATTCATTATGTATTGATTCTCAACTAATATCTATAGAGAGATACCAAAATATAACTTACCAAATATATTTCTAATCTTTTCAAATGCTTTAAGTTTGCCAATTCTCCCTGTACTGAAAACTATTATCTGGTTTCTGGACCAAACTTTGCTCTAAGTCCAAGGCTGGGAACCAAGTAATAACAGCACTTAAGTCCTGATGATGGGTGGAGCTTTATCTATCTAAAGTAAGAAGCTGGGGACACAGGATATACCTTGGACTAAGACCGAAAGAACTGTTACAAAGGATCTAGTAAAACCTCCTTTTATATTTGGTTAAAATTTTTTGTTTTACTTCTCTTTTCCAAGATTACCTGACTTTAACTTGAGACTAAGATCAATTTCTAAGTATATCTTTCTCTATATTGATATATCTGAATATTATATATATATATATATATATATATATATATATATATATCTCAATAAAATTCACTCTCATTTTCTAAATTAAGAGTTTTAAAATTCTAAATTTAAATACCTATATGTACATTGTACTGTGGAATAATTTTTCCTTTTCTTATACTGAAATAAGAAAACTTATTTAAGTTACCCCAAACACAGATAGACACTAAACAAAATTAATTTAATATTTATAGACTAGCATTGCAGAATAGGATTTACATTATAGACAAAGATTTTTAAAAATCATATAGCCTTTCAAATTAATATATCTGACTGTCTTTCTCTAATGCTCCTGCTTCACCTGCAGCACATCAGACAAGGTAATAATTTATGATAATCATATGAAAATATACAATTAATATTCATCACCTCTCATTCCTCATCACTTTCGATGATCAGTAATGCAGAGTGAAAATGCTGTCAGATTTCTAATTGCTTTGTAATGGACTTGAAACAGGGAAATCATTAAAGGCAAACAATCTGTCATTTGTCTGTTACTTTATCTATCACACAAAAAAACTCATTAAAGAAATTGCTAATGAGCTACGAAAGACTATACTCATGGTGCTTCTACAATAGATTAAAAAGTAATACTTTGAATTGCTTAAAATATTTTTAAAATATGATATTTTTGTAGAAATTCATCAGAAAAGATGTATTCTTCAGTATATTTTTTAAGCTGTGTGGTTTCATTATTTTGGCATCTAATCCATCATTGCAGAAATCCCTTTAGCATATAAGATTTGTTTTTCATCAGTCTCTAAATAATTAAACTGAAAGACTGCAAGTAGCCGAAATGCTAAATGTGTTTATTACTAGTATGCTGACTCAAGTAATAAAAAATAGTGCTATAGTAACCCTGATACTAAGTGAAGAATATATTTTCAAATTTGATATTTACCCTCATATCTCTTTAGATTTGAACTGTAGAAGTGGCAATGCTTCATTCATCTTAAATAATCATTATACAAATATTATATTCAACTATTGAAATTGAGCATAATATTACACTCTGTATAATATCAACTATTTTGAAATTTGTGCAGATATTAACCAACACTAAAATGTTTCTTCAAATAATTTGAGAGGAAAACAAACCAAATTAAATTTGTACTGTATTAAAAAAAAAAAAGAAACTGTTATAAAGACACTAGTTTTAAAAACAACTAGGCATAAACAAACAAACAACCCAGAAATGTTTTGTTATATAGTCCAGTTAGTAGCTTAGTAATAAAGTCAAACTTATTTTAAACACATAGACCTATTCATATGTATTGGAATATAAACAAATGTATAAGCCTAAACTCAATGACAAGTTCAGCCAGGTACCATTGTTGATAAACTAGAGTGAATTCCAAGCTAACTTCCAAAGGTTCCCTAACGCTCTGGGAACACCTTCATTATATTCTCTAATTGACTTAAACAGACTTCCTATCAACTGTATAACACATTTTAACCCACAAATTAACACCCATTGATCATTCAGATTAACCTATCTTCTGCGAGTCAATTACATGACAAAAACAAAATTAAATTTCAAAAAATTTAGGTTTAAAAACTGAAATGGAAAAGGGAGAATGCTTTTTAAAAAGAGCATATAAATGTGTATCACCACATGGCTGGAAGACATCATTACAAGGTTCAAACTTCGAGAGAACTGGAAAGCTCACAGAGAAGTCACAGTGGTCATAAGAACAACCAGAGAGGGGTAAAGAGGTGAATTGGGAAAATAAAAAGTTGGTATTACTAAAGAGAAATATAAGATGGATTATATACAGTACATTTAATAGGTTCATAGAAAGAGTGAAACATCAGACATGAAGAAGTTAGGAAGACAGGAACAAAAAGAAAATCCCAGATAAGATAAAGACCCAAAAAAGGTGTGAAACAAGCTTGAAAGAACATTGACACAATTGAAGTAAAACAAACATACAAGAAAAACACAGTAACAGGTGTGGTGTGGTGACAGTGAAAAGTATTTGCCTCTTTGTCTCTCTTGCTTAGTGCACTGCCTTACTCAAACTCAAAGTTCGTTGATGATTACTGTTGAAAAGACAAGAGAATAGATCGAGTGAAGACAACCAACAAGGGGAAAAATGCAAAAGTAAAAAAAACATTTCTAAAAGATGAGGTAGGGTTGTTCATTAGAGCTGATTCTCAATACTGTCTAAAGCTTTATAATACTCTGCCAAAAAGAAAAAAGGAAGTTTCTCTAATTCTAGCCATTCATCTCTCCGCTCAGTCAAAATATTAAACTTAACACTTCATACGTCTTCTTGGATTAGCCTCACTTTGATTCAGGGATTTCAATCATTCAAGTAATCTGCCTTATTCTATTTCTGTAACTACAACAAGTTATTAACTATCACAGTCCCTGGACTTCCTCTGGCATAGTACTTCCCACAGTTATTTCAGTTGCTTGTTTAATTGTCTACCCAGATAAACTCGAAGCTTTTAAAAGGACTACAGCCAACTCTGTCTTGTGTCTCTTGTAATAGAGTGTGGGACATAAAGTAAACACTCAATAAATACTTGTTGATTGAATGAGTAAGTGAATGAAAGCTCTATATGTACTATATCAGTGTGTGTGCGTGCGTGCGTGTATGTGTGTGTATTTTACCTCATCACTAATTAATTCTTGGTTGTTTTTCTATCTTCCCAGTAGATTCTAAGTTGTTCTATGAGCAATCATTTAATTTTAGAACATAAACATAATATTCTGTGGTACTTAAATACAACTTAAGTCACTAATATGAAAATCCTAAAAATTCGGAGATCAATAAGATCAAGGAAATTAAAGAAGAGTTGGTGATGAAATGCAGCAAGAGCCAAGTAAATATAATCCTAGGATAACAAAATATTAGGAGAAATATGTTGCAAATATTGTCCACCATTAAGAAACACAATTTACTAGTATGATCTCAAATTAAGAATTTGTTAATGTGTGGTGAACATTTGTTAAGTTTATGGGTAGGCAACTACTCAAATGATAAACTGAAGAAGAATGTGATTTTTTTTTTTTTGCTATTACTACAACCAAGGGTCTTAAACCCCTGATATACCTATATCTATATATCTATAGGTATAGCTACCTCTAGATATAGTACTTGATCAATCATTTTGGAATCCAATATTTAATATGTGCCTACTTTGCTTATATTAGATGCTGATGACACAGGAAGTAAGAGGTTTTTGCCCATCCTTTTAATTTATCTTGCAAACTAAAGTATAGCTCAAGAAACATTTGGGTTTGGTTTTATTTTCCAGTTCAACAGTTTGTGACTTTCATTTGCTCTGTTTGGAAATTCCTAAAATACTGCTATGAATATCAAAACAAGTATCTCACTATTAATAATAATAACAATAGCTAATCTTTACTGAGTACTTACTACTTTCAGGCACTATTTTCTCATTTAATCCTCACAACAAACCTGTGAGGGAGATACTATTATTCCTGTTTTACAGAGGAAGAAACCAAGACACATAACCAGTATGAGACAGAGTCTGGATTCAAACCTATACAGTCTGACTCCAGAGTTCATGCTCTTAACCACTATGCTAACACAGTTTATATTAGTTATATTAGTTTTACATAAAATGGATAAATTACCTTCTTAAAATACTATAGTAAGAAACAATCCTATTATAGGTACACATCATTAGAACTCCAGAGAATGTGGCAAGATAGCTGGTGCTTAGTTTCCCTGAGAGGTGTTCCAGCCCTCAGAGAGCTTACCATCCAATTAGAGAATCAGAATATACATTTAAACTGTATAATAATATACTGTGGGATAGGATGACCGCAAATGACGAGTACACATAGGACTCGTTATGAAAGTTGAAAAGAATGACTTTTTAAGGACTAGGTCATCATAAAAGGCTTGATGGAAGACATAGGCCTTAAAAGAGGGATAAAACTGGTAGGGGGAAGAGAAGAGCTAGGGTGTTAGTTATAAGCAAGGGGAACCATCTGAACAAAATTATGGATGAAGTACCAAGAAAAGATCCAACTGTTTAAACTTTCGTGTATGGAGGTAATAAGCGATGAGGCTGGAAAACGAAGAATCATACTGCAGAGGTAACTGAATACCTGGTTAAGGAGTTAGAACTTTATCCTCTAGACCTGCCTTGTCAATACAGTAGTCACCGGTTAGATGTGGCTAGTAAGCACTTGAAATGTGGCTCGTACAAATTGGGATGCACTGTACAGGTAAAATACACAACAGTTTTGAAGACTCAGAATGAAAAAAAGAATGTACTAGATCTCAATAATTTTTATATTGATTATATTTTAAAATGATCAAACTCTGGATATATTGGGTTAAAATATACTATTAAAATTCATTTCACCTAATTCTAATGATGTTACTTTTTACTTTCCTAACATGGCTAGTGGGAAATTTAAAATCACACATGTGGTTTGCATTTGTGGCTTACATTATACTTTTATTGGACAGGACTGCTCTAGAAAGTGAAAAAAAATGAAGGAAGATGAATGAGCAGGAATTCATGTAAAAAGTGTTTTAAGAAGTTTATTCTAGAATAAATCAATGCAAATTTAGATTGTAAGACAACTGATCTAGTTTTTCAATGAGCCAATGGCAGAAAAAGAAAAGCAAAACAAAAATAAAAAAACAAGGTAGTAGTGGAAAAGCACGACTATTACAGCTTAAAAGATATTTAAGAGAACAAACAAATGCAACGTATAGATCTTGTTTGGATCCTGATTGAAGCAAATTAACCATAAAAAACATTTCTGAGAGAACTAAGGAAATGTAAATAAGGACTAGATATTAGATGACATCAATGAATCATCAATCATTTGGGCAGTAAAATAACATTATGGAGATGAAAGAAAAAATTGCAAACTAAAGTATGTTGAGATGAAATGACACTACATTTGGGATTTTCTGGGGGGAAAAATAAGTGTATCTTTTACTTTCCAAACAAGAAAGGAAAAAGGAAAAGGAGAGAGAGAGAGGAAGGAAGGAAGGAAGGAAGGAAGGAAGGAAGGAAGGAAGGAAGGAAGGAAGGAAGGAGGAAGGAAGGAAGGAAGAGATGGAATTGGGAAAACTGAGGTACTGTGATTAGATTTTTCAAAATTTGATTAAGAAAAGGAATAAAAGAGATAATACAATATCTTAATGGAATCACAAATCAAGATGAAGTGCTCTTTATGTAAAAACTGGAAGACCTGAGTGTAATTATATAGGGGAGGACTAAGCAGTGGAAAGGAGGAGTTTGAGGGCTGGAAAAGTTAGAGATGGTCTCATTTGGACAGTACTGTATAGGAACGTATTCAGAACAACACTTCACCCTGTCACTTAACGTATTTCCTTAGGGCGACACAGAAGGCATGTTGGAACCAGGACTAAAACCAGATCTTTTGACTTAGTATAATACTCTTCGTGTCTACTTTTAAACATGACAAAAATCTATGGAGAACATAATCTCTACTTTTGGTTTTAGATTTGTTAATGTTGCCCTGTCCTTCAGTTACTCTTTATAGTTCATGCCATTATTAAATAATTGACCATATTATTTTATTTTATGAGCTTGATTTTATCTTGACTGCTTCCCAAACTGAGATTTGGTAGAAGATAAAAAAGAAGGAAAGCAAATCTAAGCAGTAACAACAACGAAACAACTTCAACATCTCCAAGTGAAATTAAATCTCGCTGCTAAGAATTAAGATGCAGGATGGCCAGATGGCTCAGTTGGTTAGAGCGCGAGCTCTCAGCAACAAGGTTGATGGTTCAATTCCTGAATGGGATGGTGGGCTGCACCCCTTATAACTAAAGATTGAAACAGGCAACTGGACTTGGAGCTGAGCTGCGCCCTCCACGGCTAGACTGAAGGACAACAGCTTGGAGCTGATGTGCCTCTGTTCCCCAATATTCCCCAATAAAAAAAATAAATAATAAGGTGCAGTTTTCACCTCAGGGTACAATGCAAGGAAGAGAGGTCAATGTCAGGTAAGCAGCACAGAGAAGAGATAATAAAAGGGAGCAACAGAACCGGAAAAGGGGAGAGGAGGGGGAAAATTAACAAAAAACCTACAGTGCCCATTTGGAGTGCCCAACAGCTACCTCAAAGCGGAGCAATTTATTCCACTTTCTCTTTAAGCTGCATATAGATAGATAGATAGATAGATAGATAGATAGATAGATAGATAAATGGATAGATAGATACACACACATATATATATACACACATATATATACTCATGGCTCTATATATGTATATATATATATATATATATATATATATATATATATATATATATATATGGTCATGGCTGCCTTGGGAATATGTAGACTTGCTAAGAGCCCCCGTTCTGTTGCTGTCCAATTAGCTACCGGTATTTGCGTTTGATCTTTGGTTTGCATCCTCAACTACAAAGCGGGAATAATGACACCTGTCATACTTGCCTGCACTGGGTTGAAGCGAAAGTGAAGCAAGCTAGTAAATGTGAAAGGTCTTTGACAATTTTTTATTTTATTTTGTAAGGCAGTTGCTAAGATTTAAAAGAAACAATTAGACTGAACGTCTTTTCCAGAAAAAAATAAAAATAAAAACTGAAAAGAAAAACTTTACTTGGCATAGGTTTTAGTCCTCTTAATTTTTGAAAGAGAACATTCTAAGGGAAGTCTAGGGACGAGAGAGGAACCAGTTTTCCTCATCCTTCTCACCACCCCCTCACAAAACACTCCTACCCCCCGGACCGCCCCCACCATCCTACCCTTCGCCATAGTACATTCACCACCCACAAAGGACTGGGAGCAGCGTTGGGTAGGGTTAGCGGGGGAAGCTTTGGGAAGACGGAGGAAGCCTGGGGGGAGTGCTCACAGAGGAAGAGAGAGAAGCGACAGTCGCGGGGCTGGGACAAGAGGGAGTTTAGAACGACAAGGACGCTTTTTTTCCCCACAGCTCGGCACTTACTTAATGCTTGCAAACTCCTTGGAAGCGGCGACTGGTTACTATAGCGACCGCGTCCCGGTGGGCGGAGCCGCGCTTCCGATCGGTGTCTCCGCCACTACAGCTCGACTAGAAACGTGGTCACGTCAGAGCAATGACTTCCGGCGGAAGAAGACGCCGGTTCCGAATTTTGGCCGACCGCTTGCAGGGACTAGATTCTGATTGCTCTATGAAGTTTGGTAAGTTTCATATCGAGTGAAGCCCGGAGAGGATACTCTCTTATGGTTGGGCGATAGACCCGCCTGTGAATCCAGTGGATTCCCAACTCCCAATCTTGAGGAGGCCCCGGCTGAGTCGTTGAGTTTACAGCTGTGGGCAGAGGTTGCCTGGTTTCAGGGTCTTCTGGCGGGGTCTCACTCCTGTTGCCTGGTGAACAGCAGTATCCTCGAGGGGACAGTTTCCGGGACTCTGCGAGGTGTGAGCGCCTCTCTAATGACAGAGGGACTCGCTACTTCCCGGTGTTGACTGTCTATTTCTCATATTATTCTTTCAAGGTAAACTGGAGGAAAAGAAGTGAACTGGAAAACTTAAGAGAGACTGCTCCCAAATGCTTTATAATTCTTTGGTGTTTTCCTTTTTTATTTTTATTTTTTTAAATCATTGGTTTTGTAAACATTTATTAAGATCTTCCAGTGTATTTAGTGAGTACTTACTGTGTGCCACATTTACCATAAGACTAGCAGAAATACCTTCTTAGAGGGTCGTCCACCACTCGGGTTCATTATCAAATTCTGTTTTTTAATGCTGTTTTATATTCATTAATTTAAGATATAAGCGTATAACATGAAACATCTAACAGGTTTTCCATACTTTTCTGTACTCTTATACGTGATATTCTTGAGGCGTTTTAAATGAAAATGTAACTTCATCAGGTTTGCATTATATGATGATTTAAACAACTAAATATCGAAATATTTAAGAACTTAGAAAAACTGTACTTGCTTATTTCTTAGATACACACAAACTAATGAATTTAATGAGTTGTCATCAATATTTCTATTTAGCTGATCTGAGAAGGCCCACTTCTTGTTCAATGAATGATGGCATTTGATCAGATAACAAAAAAAGATTGGTACAGCATTCTGGGAGCAAACCCATCTGCAAGTATGTCAGACCTAAAGCAAAAGTATCAAAAACTCGTATTAATGGTAAGTCTGTTCATTCAGATTTTAAATCACGGTGTGTGTGTGGGGGGAAGGAATTGTTTTTGTTTTTTTTAATGTCACCGGAAATTTAAGTTTCCATAAAATGGATATATAATATCAAACCAGGAATCAAAGTACTAATTTGGTTCATTGAAAATTTCAAACTGTGAAAAAAAAGGTTGATTTGAGGTGAGACAGATAGCATGGTTGTTTGGAGCAGATCTGAGTTATGGTGATTGAGTTAGAATCCTGATTCTACCACTAACTGTGAAAACTTGAACAAATTATTTTATCCTGTATGTGCCTGAGGGAGGATTAAATGAAATAATCCATGTAAAATGCTTAGAAGTGTGTCGTATAATAAGCAGCATTAGCATCCAATAGCCATTAGCTACATGTGGCCCTTGAGCACTTAAAATGTGGCTTAGTCTAAATTTAGATATGTTGTAAATGTAAAATACAAATTAGATTTCAAAGATTTAGTACAAAAAATATATATACAAGTTTTTATGTTGATTACATATTGAAATAATATTTTGGATATATTGGCTATTTTGCATATTCGGTACATAATATATATGCATATATTTGTATATATAAGGAAATATATTATCAAAATTATTCATCTTTTTACTTTTTTAACATTGCATATGTGGTTTGCAAATAGTTTACATTATATTTTTATTGAATAGTGCCAGTTTAGGTTAATTTTACAGCTTTTCACCCAACTCCATTCTGTGAAATGAGTCGTGGTATTTATAAACATATGGTATCTTTCTGAACTGTTATATTAATTTCTTTCCACCTATTTGTATGTTTTTTAAGCCAACATGAGTAGTTCTATAATGGTTTTAGAAAAGAGTCAAGGACTATCACTTGTATAACATCTGTTGCTTCTCTAGTTTGTATCAAGTAAATCTATGAGATTTTACCATGACTGTTAATGGTTTTTTTTTCTTTTAAAAAATTAATTTTTTATTAGTTTCAGGTGTACAAAACAATGTAATAGACATTTACACCCCTCACAAAGGGATAACTCCTCCCAATCTACTACCCCTCTGACATTGAATATGTTACAGTTCCATTGACTGTATTCCCTATTCTGTATTCCACATCCTGTGGGGAGGGGGTTATATATATTTAAATATAGTTGAGATTCAGTATTACTCAAGTTCAGCTTCAGGTGTACAGCACAATGGATCTGGCTAAATTTTCAATTGCAGTTGACATACAATATTATACTAGTTTCAGTTGTACAATGTGGTGATTAGACATTTATATAACTTACAAAGTGATTGCCCCAATATGTCTAGTGCCCATCTGACACCATATGTAGTAATTACAGTATTACTGACTATTCCCTATGCTGTACTTTACATCCCTATCACTGTTTTTATAACTGTTAGTGTTTATTATGAAGGGACAGTAGATGTTTCACTGTCAGGAATGTATTACTATCGCTGCTTTAGATAATAATTTGGACTAAATTATATTAAGATTTTTTTTGTCTCATAATTTTTAAGATATCTAGTGGCCTTTAATTTGATAATGAGACGGCATTTACACTTAATGTGATAGCATCTGTCAAGTAGCAAAGTGAATGAACCTTGCTTACTTGATAGCTGTGTAGCAGAGAGTTCCAGTTGCTCTACGTCTCACCAACATTTGATGCTTAGTCTCTTTCATTTCATTATTGGGGTTTTTTCAATTTTGCCAACACTGACATTTTGGGCAGGATAATTTTTTATGTGGTACAATCCTGTGCATTATAGGATATTTAGCAGCATTCTAGATACCAGTAATAACTAAAAATGTCTCCTAGGGGTCAAAATTGCCAACCTCTCTATTGAGAAACACTGCACAATTCTGTGTTTGTAGTGATATCTCATTGTGGTTGCCATTTGTATTTCTCTGATCACTAATGTGATTCTTAGCCATTTGTATAATTTTCTTTTGTGAAGTGTCTCTTTAAAAAATTGAATATATTCTTTTTTTTAAGTTCTTAATTTATTAGTCCTCTCATGAAAAATCTGCTCAATCACCATAGATAGTCACTGACAAATCTTTACTCCTTTTTGCCAGCACCAACGTTGGCCTTTGCAGTCCCCCTAACTTTCTGCATTCTGTTCTTGAGTTCCTTGTGCTGTGTTCTTGAAGTCTTTTTCTTGTCATACAGGCCAGGTCTTGCCAAGTCTATGTTTGGGTTCATTCTTCTTTGCATAATCCAAGGAATCATAAATCATGCCAGACCCACCACTAAAATGGGTTCTGAATCCAAATACAAAGATGACACCTGGTGTGGTCTTGTACATTTTGGCTAGTTTTTTCCCAATTTCTGTCTTAGGCACTGTTGCCTTCCCAGGGTGAAGGACATCCATGACCATTTGTTTCCGTTGAAGTAATCTGTTGATAGTGAACTTCCTGGTCTGGATAATGTTTTTTCATGATGGCGGCCGACCCTCAAGCAGCCAGAGAGGATAAAATAAATATATGCTTGATATTGTGTATATTTTTTCCTAGTCTGTGGCTTGCCAGCTCATTTTCTTAATATTTTTTTTTTCAATGAGCAGAAGTTTTTTGTTTTGATGAAATACAATTTGTCACATTTTTGTTTTATGGTTAGTACTGTCTGTATCTTTTTTAAAAAGGTCATGAAAATATTTCCTGTGTTTTCTTCTAAAAGTTTTATAGTTTGCTTTTACTGTTAGACCTGTGATTTTTGTATATGGTGTCAGATTGGAGGTTATGTTTTTGTTTTTCTCTCAAGAAGGGTATCAAGTTGTTCATCATTTATTGAAAAGATTTCACTCTCTCCATTGGATTATCTTGGCAATGTGGGTCTATTTCTGGACTCTATTCTATTTGATATATTTGTCTATCCTTTTACGAACACCTCTGTCTTGAATGCTGTAAGGCTGTAGTCAGTTTCAAAGTCACATAAAGTTAAGTTCTTTGATTTTTTTGGTATTGTTTGTCCATTTTTTCTTCACTTGATTTTTTTTGCTTTTGATTTTATTATATCCTTTCTTCTACTTACTTGCTTTACTTTTTCTAGCTTATTAATGTAGAAACATACATCATTCATTGATTGTACACCTGTCTTCTTTTCTTATATAGTCATTTAAAGCTGTAGATTTCTCTCTAAGCCTAAAGCAGTGTTTAGCTGCGTCCTACAAATTTTGATGTGAAACATTTTTAAATTTCTCCTATAGTAGTTTTCTTTGTCCAGTGGATTACTAGCACATACATTGTTCAATTTCTAAATGTTGGAAAAGGTTCAGATCTTTCTATTGTTGATTTCTAATTTAATTCTGTTGTGGTTAGAGAATGTACTTTGGCATATGATCTGTCTTGGTGAATGTCCCTATGTACTTGAAAAACGTGTACTCTGTTACTGTTGGGTATAGTGTTCTATAAATATCTATTAGGTCAGAGTGATGTGTTCTAATA
The DNA here is from genome assembly GCF_057876585.1 of Rhinolophus sinicus. Lineage (NCBI taxonomy): Eukaryota > Metazoa > Chordata > Mammalia > Chiroptera > Rhinolophidae > Rhinolophus > Rhinolophus sinicus. The sequence continues at coordinate 163,479,237 of NC_142514.1, forward strand.
TTCTGTATTCTTATTTGTTTTTTTGTGTGTGTCTTTTTCTTTTTCTGAGAGAACATTAACATCTAGAACTGTGATTCTGGATTTGTCTATTTCTCTCTTTAATTCTGTTAATTTTGGTTTTATGTATTTGGAGTCCTTTTTTTATTAGGTACATATACATGTATTTAAATTGTTAGCTCTTCATGAATTTGAACCTTTGATCATTATAAAATTCCCCTCTCTGTTTCTCATAGTACACTTCTTAAGGTCTATTTTGATATTAATACAGCTATGCCAGCTTTCTTTTTTTTCTTTTTATTAAAGTTTACTGGGGTGACAATGATTAGTAAAGTTACATAGGTTTCAAGTGTACAATTCTGTAATACGTCATCTATATATCACATTGTGTGTTCACCACCCAGAGTCATTTCTCCTTTCATCACCATATATTTGATCCCTTTTACTCTCATCTACCCCTCCCCTCTTACCCTCTGGTACCCACTAAACTATTGTCTATGTCTATGAGTTTTTCTTTCTTTCTTTGTTTTATTCCTTTGTTGCTTTCAGTTTTGTATCCCACATATCAGTGAAATTATATGGTTCTCGACTTATTTGGTCTTCTCTTAGCATAATAATCTCAAGTTCCATCCATGTTGTCTCAAATGGCACTATTTCATCTTCTCTTATGACAGAATAGTATTCCATTGTGTGTATATGACAGCTTTCTTATACTGTTTGTATGATACATCTTTTCCCATCTTTTCATTTTCAGTCTGTCTCTTCTATTTAAAGTGTGTGTGTTTTTGTGTGTAGTGAGTAATTGGGGCCTTAAAAAAAATTCTAGTCTGTTCATCTCTGCCTTTTTATTGGGGGTGTTTAGTCCATTTACATTTTACCTCCAACTTTATTGATATGTAGTTGACATAACATTGTGGAAGTTTAAGGTGTACAAGATGACCATCGATACACACAAGTATTGCAAAATAATTGCCACAATAAGGTTATTAACACATCCATCACCTCACATAGTTTTGTGTGTGTTTGGGCTTACGCGTGTGTGTTGAGAACCTATAAAATCTACTCTCTTAGCAACTTTCAAGTATATGATTAAGTATTGTTAACTGTAGTCACCATACTTTAGATCGCCATAATTTACTCATCTTATACTGGAAGTTTGTATTCTTTGACCAACATCCATTTCCCCCATTCCCTAATTCACTTACATTTGATGTAATTATTGACAATGTTTGGGTTTAAGTCTGTAATATTTTTGTTTTGGGATTCGTCCTATTTACTCTTTGTTCTTCTGTTTTGCCTTTCTTACCATCTTTTGGGTGAAGTATTATTTCAAGAATCAAATATTCTATGTCCTCTGTCAAATTTTTAGTTATATTGTATACCATTTTCACTAGATTCACTAATGTACTTATAGTTATTTTAAAATTTCTGTCTGATGATTATTTTTTTCTTACAAGTGGTCATAACAGTTTTATTGGTATAAAGCTCCATTTAGTATTATTGCCTATCAGTAAGAAGTGGAATCACTGAATCTGTTCATTTGTCATGTTGATGGCAGGAAGTTGATAATCTTTCATTTGGTGACTTTTTTTTTCCCCCTCTGTGAAGAAAACAAAGTTATCTGTTGAGAGAAAGTGAGAGAGGAAGTGGAGCAGCAAATTATAAGAGAGAATTTCAACTAACATTATTCTGCAAAGGCTCCCTACAGATAGCTATGTATGCTTATAGCAGCAAGAAGTCTCAGCCAACAACTTACTGTACAGACGGCAGTCAGAGCTACCAAATAAAGAAGTACCAAAACAATCAGCCTAGCATCTTGGCCTCTTTTGGTTGTGGTGTCTTTGGTCCCTATATTACTATAGCTTAGTACAATAATTTATATTCATAATTTTGGCCATAAGTTAAATTATATATGTTCAGTATATTTTGTTGAAGAAGGCAAGGGAGTATGTAATAGTAAATATATAATTAGTAGCATGTTTACTGTACTTTATAGTTTGCAAGTGCTTTCACATGTTATCTGGCTTTATCCTCTCAACAGTCCTGTAAGGTCAGTAATATTATCCCCATGTTTGCAGTTGAGAAAACCAAGGGTTAGTTACATACAGTTTTACAGTTGAGTGGTTTGTCTGAAACACACAATTAGCGAGGGGTGAAATCTAGGCTTGGTCACATATCCTCTGCCTCTGCACTCTCTCCCATTATATCAGACTTCTCATAATTGACATCCAAAAGGGCTTACAGGCATAATTTTCAGTTTTCTGGATTTCTGTGGAATACTTCATTCACGTACGTGAATGAAGTATTCCAGAAGGTCAGACATAATTAGTAACCTCTTAATTTTGAAGGAATCTAGATTATATATGGCTTATGGAGTGAAACTTATTTTCCTTATTCTTTTTAAGATTAGAGTTTTTAAAAGAGTTGAAAACAAGACAATTATAAGGGAAAGCCATATTAATGATATTTATCAGGTTTTTTTTTTAGTTTATATTCTTGCTTTCCAATGTGAATTACCATATTTTCTCAGTCTGTTTTTCAACAATGTCACAAAACAGAGAATAAAATTACATTTGACAAATACCATTCTTTATCTAATTTTGTGAAAAGGCACATTTATTCTGTGTACTTTTCCAAGTTCAGAAGACTTTGAATTTACACCTCCTACATAATTAGTTGTTGGAATAAAATATTGCTAAATCGTAGGCTGCTAAGTTTACAGTGCATGTTGATTTAGTAAATACTGTTTCCTCATTTCAATTTTTATAAAAATAGTGCTTATTCAAGGTCCTTATTCTGAAAAACTTACTGTTGACTAATTGAGATATTTTGGAATCTTTGAAGATACATATAAAGTGCAGAATTTGACTGAAAGACATGTATTTCACATACCATTAAGTTTTTGCCTAATAATTTAATAATTTACTGTGTAAAAATAAAGATAATTGACTCAGCATTTCCCAGCAACATTTTATTAATAGGGACTTTACTTATTAATAAAAATGCATTCCTCTTCTTTTCTCCATATGAATCAATTTTTTAAATATATTTTTTTTAGTTTTCTAATATAAGTTGGGTAATAATCCATTGCTTTGAAACGGTGTGAGGTCAAGAAGGATTAGTTATATTATTCCCATATTTTTTGCAGTTATGCATATAAACAATTGCTATTTACTGAGAATGACGCTTCCCCCCCAAAGGTTTGTCAGATTGAAAATTGGGGGTCTTTTCCCATTGATGCTAATAATATTGCAGGATACCTTTCAACTGGAAAATAATTATTGTGTTGGAAAATTATATGCTGTTGTTCCATAATCGTAAAGAAAATCCATGTAATTTGAGGAAGAAGTGTGCAGAATGCTCTTATTCTTAATGTTAGAAGAGTATAAAGTGCGACTTGATACTTACGTGGGCATTCAGAGGTTTTCTTTTGCTTACAAGTGGTTATATACAGATTAGGATTAAGCTAGTTATGTAATACATTTTAGCATCTTGAAAAAGAAAGTAGAAAGGGTACCTTGCTATATAGTTGGAGGAAAATTACTACATCAGAAAAGAACGGAGCAAAGAACAATTCTTCACATAGGTCTTTTGACTACATTACAAAGTGAAGGGATCATGATTATAGGAAAGGAACTTAGCCACTAAGAGAAATTCTGTGAAACAATCTGGGAATGTTATAAGTAAAAATAAGAAGGTTATAACTTGTCTTGTAATGAACAGTGTAATTTTTGTTGATGTGATTAATTGTTCAGTTGTCATCTAGGTTGCAAGATATTTAGCAATAAATTACTTAGGTATTTCATGGATACTCTATTATAAATTTCTGTTTTCCATGATAAAAGTGGTAGGAATAAGGCATTTTAAGTGAACATTTAAGTAGTAATTGAAGCTAACACTTAGCACGATGTATCAGACACTCTTCTAAATCACTGTATGTATATTTACTCACTTAACCTTGTGAGGTGAGATATTATCCCTAACATATAGATGAGGAAACTGAAGCTCAGAAATCAAGTAACACACTGGTTAATGGCAGGAAATTGATGCACTCTAAATATGCTTTGAAAACTGGTAAATATAAAAGGAGTTACCTTTTCAGTGTTGGTTTTTTTCCTTCCCTACTGCATACATGCAACAATAATAGATTTTATCAAGAAAAGGTAGCATTTATGTTAAAGGTGCAGAATCATGAAGGATTAAAAATGTGGGTTCTGGGGGTATCTTCCTGGGTTTGAATTCTGACTCTGCCATATATTAGTTTTGTGTCTCTGAGCCAGCTCCATAACTTCGGGCCTTTTTCCTTATCTGGAAAATAGATGTGGGATATCACTTACAGCAGATACCAGGGGTGTCAAAAAAATGTGTACATATGACTTGTACTCATCTTTTGTTATCGGTATATATTGAGTAGTACAATTTTAATACAGCTCCTTTCTTAAAATATGTATACATTTTTTTGGCACCCTCTGTATTTATTGAATGCCTACTATTTAAATGAGTTATGCTTGTAAAGCATTTAAAACAATGCAAAAATAATTTATAGCTTTACTATAAAATATTTTATATATACATATATATCACAGCAGATACTTGGTTTAGGATGAAGCTCAGTAATACAATGAGGTAATTTAAAGTCTATTTACCAAAAAAAGGAAAGAAGAATATTAATACTATGAGAATATAGTGTAAATCTTGAAGATGGTTTAAGGATGACTGTAGTTTGGGAATCCTTAGTCTGTCTACGCCAGACTCAGGAGTCACATTCCGGTAGCAGTGACTAGCATCTTTTTTCTCTTTAACTATGAAAAATATTAAGAAAACTGATACACAGACCTGCCCTTAGGAAGCATCCATTTTTGTGCTTTGAGATTAACACAGTTTTAAACTTTTCTCCATTTGTAGGTGGTAGCAAGGCTCCTATCATAGGTCTAATAGTATAGTTCTTACATAATGTGGCAATAGTATTGAGCACTGCACTGTTTTCTCATGAATAGATGTAATTGTGTTATGCATATATTTTCTTTAAGAAGGAAGGGGCCTGTATCATATTTCAGAAAAAAACTATATTTTAATAAATGAATAAAATAAAAGATTCAGCACCAAGAGTTTCTTTCCATCTCTGGAGATATTGTTACCCATCATATCGTACTATACCACTTGGAAAACCTGTTTTTCTAAATTGGGGGAAAAAAAGCAAATCTCAAGAGGCAGTTGTAGATTAGGTTGATTTTTGACTAAATGCATCATGTTTTTGCTGTTTGTTATTCCTTTCTGTGAACTGTTGAAGTTTGTAGGGCTGTTATATTCCTGTGTTGAGTATCTATTAGACATACTTGACCTATTGTTGAAATATCTCTTTCCCCCTTCTTAGCTGTGTCTGTTTTTTATTATATTACTTTGAACTGGTTTTCATTACTCCTATTGATCCTTCTCATCTTTAGTCATTATTTCTCTTGCCTTTTTCTTCTCCCTGCTCTTTTATTTTTGTTTCTTTTCTCTCCTTTTGCTATTTTTTCTCCCCTGCAACCTTTCTCAATAATTGGGTTTCAAAGGCCAGCTCATGGTAATGCATCTTTCTTCTGATTGATAAACTTTGGGGGCTGATATTAACCTCAGTTTTTGATTCTTCTGGATTTTTGTTGATGTGCCTGGAAACTTTTTTGTAACTTCCTAGTTCATGACTCTTTCAAGTATGAGCTAGTATGAGCATTATTGCATGTTGTTTCTAAAAAGACATATAATCTGAAGCGACTTCTCTCTTCCTTCATGGTTTGGTAGATAGAGCAGGGGGGCAAAGCATGCTTAGGAAATTGACAAGAACTGGCCCTTAGGATGCATTGATGACAAGTGGGAGGATTTGTAAGAGCTATAGTAGAGAATGAGGCTGCAAATATCGGGTTGTAAATCAAATTGTTGAGGGCTTTGAATATAGGCTATAACATTTCAACTTTATTCTGTAGGTCCTGAGGATATTCTTGAGCAAGATTAGGTCTATATTTTAGCAGGTAATACTGAGAACTGTAAGTAAGCTATGTTGGAGTGATAAGAAACTTGAGGCAGAGAGAATACTGCCTTTGCAACAAATAAGCCAAGAGGTAATGAGGGCTTGAACCATTGTATTAGTATAGGGAGTAAAATGGAAGAGGAAGATGAAAGAGAATATGGAGGTGGATTCAATAATGGATTGAATATGTCAGGAAGTGGGGAGTTGAAAATGAATTGTGATTTTGAGCTTAAGGTACAGGTGCAGGTATAGATCTAAAGCCACACATTTAACTAATTTAAAAATTCTAATTTTCAAAGAAAATATTTTGGATTACCTTCAGGAATAGTAAGATAGTATTTTGTATTTTTAAATATTCTGAGATAGCCCAAAGGTAAAGGCTACTTTAAATTGCTTCAGGAAAAAAGACATGTCTTTTCTGAGCTATATTATTCGACACACAGCACCAATGATAATGTTCAATTTACAGTCAAATTTTCAGAAAGCCTTACAGAATAAGAAGGACTTTTATTTTTCGTTACTTTAAGAATCTATTTGATCTTTTAAAAAAAATTTTATTAAACTTATTGGGATGACATTGGTTAATAAAATTATACAGTTTTCGGGCTGGACCCGTGGCTCAGGTGGTTGGAGCTCCATGCTCCTAACTCTGAAGGCTGCCGGTTCGATTCCCACATGGGCCAGAAGGCTCTCAACCACAAGGTTGCCAGTTCAACTCCTGGAGTCCCGCAAGGGATGGTGGGCTCCGCCCCCTGCAACTAAGATTGAACACAGCACCTTGAGCTGAGCTGCCTCCCGGATGGCTCAGTTGGTTGGAGCATGTCCTCTCAACGACAAGGTTGCCGGTTCTACTCCTTGGCTGCGCCCCCTGCAATTAGCAACGGCAACTGGACCTGGAGCTGAGCTGCGCCCTCCACAACTAAGACTGAAAGGACAACAACTTGACTTGGAAAAAAGTCCTGGAAGTACACACTGTTCCCCAATAAAGTCCTGTTCCCCTTCCCCAATAAAATCTTTTAAAAAAAAATTATATAGTTTTCAAAAGTACAGTTCTGTAATACATCATCTGTATATTGCATTTATATTCATCCCTCAAAGTCAAGCCTCCATTTAATCTTTAATTAGTAGATAACGGGCACAACAGCATTAATTTTATTTGTAACACAGAAAATAATTCAAGCATACATATATGCAATATTTATTACAGTTATTAAGAATAAATTACTTTGAAAAATAAAGAAAAAATTAGTCAAAACACAAATAACCTTAACAAGTAAAATGTGATTAATGAGCTGAAATTCATGATTTACCTAAAGGCACACTTTAAAGGTGTTTCATATTTCAGATGGCATGGTTTTATGAATACCTTGCAAGATGATATTTTTAGTATTTTTAAATCATGTAAAATCATGCAATTCACTTATACCATGCCCCAAATATGCTAAGTAGACTTCTTATACAACATTTTTTTGTTAAAAGCATATGATGTAATGTGCTATAACAAGATTTACTCTTCAGAAATAGGTAAAGGGATAAATTCACCTAGCTTTAAAAATCATAACTAATTTGGTTCATTAAAGGCCGTATAAAACATCAAGAAATTGTAGAGCTTGAAACAATGACCAAAGAAATCTATAGTGATAGTGAAAGCAGATCCATGGTTGCCAAGGGAAGAAGGCAGCTCATAAAGGGACTTTCTGGGATGATGAAAATGTTCTGTGTCAAAGCTCATTAAAATGACTAAAATAGGTGCATTTTATTGTACATAAATTATACTTCAATAAAGTTGATTAAAAAAAAACCTAAAAGAAATATATCCTAAGAAACATATTAAAGTTCTAGCTATTTTATATAGATAAAAGAAAAAAGTAAAACAACAATATTCTAGTGAATTCTAACACTTTAGCAAAAGTGTGATATTCCGTTGGGAAGCACTGGGCAAAATGTCTTTTTGCTTGTTTTTTAGTATCTTGGCATAATTGAAAATAATGTATGCCAAATCATAAGAAAATTTTAAATGTAAATGTATTTGAAAACAAAGCATTCACTTTCACCATTTCAATTTTTGTTTAGCATAAATATTTTACACAAGTTATAAAAAGGTTTGTTTGAGTAACCCGCCTCTAGTACCACTGGAAACAAGAAGTTTTCTTCCTATTTTTCCCATTCCTTCACATTCAATAGGAAGAAGTCTACTTCCCAGTTAAGTACAACCCAATAACTCCTTTCTGAAGTTTTTCCCTTGTAGCTAGTCAAAAAAATCTTTCCTGTTATGTATTCCCTTGATATATTGTAACTCTGTTATCCCACTGACCACATCTTTTGTTTACTGTAATTAGTTATGCCAACAGCTGCCCCTCAGCTAGAAGTGAAGTCTTTGAAGGCAGGGATCCTGTCTTGGTTGTTTTTCTGTCCCTGGTAGCACCCACCTTGTGTACTTTATATGATAAACTCTCACTACATGCATTGGTTGAATTGCACTGATTTTGCTGAAATAGAAGGGTTAGGAAAGGAGGTGGCTCCGGTTATTTTGGCCTCTGTATTTTGGTCTCCCTTGTATATTACTCCTTACAGGTTCGATGATGATGTTAGGTAGTCCTTGACCCATGTGAACTGATGACAAAATAGAGCCACAGCATGTGAAGCGATTTGACCTGTGGCAGTCTTTGAGCCCATGTTTTGTCTGCACCTGTCCAAGGACGTCCAGCTGTTACATTTCATTTTTAATAATTTAGCCAAGAGTGTGAAATCTTTTTCACTTTAGGTTTTCAGTAGTCTGAAGACATATTTTTGAGAACTTTTAAATAGTGTTGCAGAAGAGAACGTTGAGACAAGGAAGAATTAAATGTATTAGCTAGTTAAAGGACAGTATCTAGAAAACAGTATGGGGATTGTAAGTATAGTTTTCAGTTTATTAAAGAATATTTTTCTTAGGACAGAAGAATTAATAGTCATTAAAATTATAAGACTAAAAGTCTTCTTTAAAAAGCCTCAGTTGAAAGACATATACCATATGATCTCACTTATATGTGGAATCTAAAGAACAGAATAAATGAACAAACAAAACAGAAATAGACTCATAGATACAGAAAACAAACTGATGGTTGCCAGAGGGGAGGGGCTTGGGGACAGAGTGAAAAAGGTGAAGGGATTAGGAAGTACAAACTGGTAGTGACAAAGTAGTCATGGGGATGTGAAATACTGTGGGGAATATAATCAATAATATTGTGAAAAAGTATGTGTGGTGTCAGGTGGATGCTGGACTTATAGGGGGTAGGTCACTTCATGAATTATGTAAATGCTTGGCCACTGCACTGTATGTCTGGAACTGGTATAGGATAATACTGAATGTCAACTATAATTTTATATATATATGTATATATATATGGTCACGGGATATACAGTACAGCATAGGGAATATAGTGCGTGGTATTGTAATAGCTGAGTACGGTGTCAGATGGGTAGTAGACTTGTTGGGGTTATCACTTTGTAAAGGGTTAGATGTCTAATCATTATGTTGTTTTGTACACCTGAAACTATTAATAAAAAAGCCTCAGTTACTCATTTTAATGCATCTTTTAGTTATAATATGACTACTTCATAATCACAGTGACAAAATCACAGCATACTATTTTGTAATTTAAAAAATTATTTTAAAATAATTTGACAGTTGTTCTACAGTCTTAGTATTGGGCTTTTAGAAAGTCAATGTCAAAATGAGCTTTGGGTGGTGAAGTACTCAACTAGAGCAGTTTATCCCTGCTTGATAAAAAAAGGCCCGAAAAGGGGTGGCCAATTAGCTCAGTTGGTTAGAGCGCAGTGCACTTAACAACAAGGTCTCCGGTTCCATCCCCACATGGGCCACTGTGAGCTGCGCCCTCCACAACTAGATTGAAAGAACTACTTGGAGCTGATGGGTCCTGGAAAAACACACTTAAAATAAAAGTTTGAAAAAAGGAAAAAAAAAAGGCCAGAAAATCTGGTTATTTAATCGTGTTTTGTTTTAGCCATGATCTCAGATTAAGCAAATTTCAGAATTTATTCTATAGTGACCTTTTCCCATCTAGAGCGCTCTCAAACTCTGATGACTATCTGGATGTCCCTGAATGTTCCCTGAGTGCCACCTTATGCCCCTACTAGAGGAATGTTCCCAAAAGCATCTGCAATAAATTATACCTTTAAAGATACCTGTTGGTTTGTTGTGTGTTAAAATATATGAAGGTGTTAGAAATGTAAAAGTTAAATTTGTCATGGTTTAGATCCCCCTGGGAGCTAAGTAAGGTAAGTCATAAATTATCATTGAAAGAGTTGTTCCTTTTCCAAGTGCAGTAAACTACCACTGAGATCCCAGGAAGTTTCTTGAATTTTTTTCCCTTTCTTGAATTTTTTTCCCCATCCCCTCTTTCAATAGGTTGTGAAAAGGTAATAGTATTAATGTAATATTATCAAGGCTCGTGCCTAATACTTTTAGGCCCTGAGAAGGAATACAAATGGGGGTCTATGCACCAGGTGCTTAATCCTTAAAAGTTGTAAGTCAAGGTAACATAAGAGCAGAACTTATTTAATATTATCTTGAAAAATATGCTTTCAGGACTAATATATTTTCATGTTGACCTGGAAATCTAGGATTACATTTCAAGTTCTTGGAGTTCTTGGAATTCTATGCCAGATGCAGTAGTTGAGAGAAAGCCACGACTTGTCCTGCCTCCCTTCTCTTCTACCCCCAACCAGAGGCCTAGCAGTGGCCTAAGCCACTGAGACTTTTGTGCAGAGAATGCCTTGTCCCGAGTTCCTAAAAGAAGCGGGGGTAGGACACGGCTAGAAGAGGGCCATAGGATCCTCATGGGCAAATGATGGAGAATGGCAGGAGAGAAGGGACAGCGTTCTGTAAAGGGGACTGGGTGTAAATTAATTGTAATACTTAGTTATATTATTACGCAGGTTATTTTTCTTATTTGCTATAGTTATGTTCTATAAAGTTGCCACCAACACTGAATTAGCAAATTCTCGTGGATATACAGGGTTAGGTAACCATGAGCCTCTGGTCACATTTTCATTAAATGATCAGTATGTAACCTTGTTTTATGTGTGTTTCTGTTGAAAGACACTTTAATATATATTGTTGATTCATTAACATTGAACTCAGGGCCAACAGCTCTACAACTCATGCCTGAAGGAAGAAGCGTATTTAAAACATGTATTTTCCCCCATAAGGCACATGAGGGACTTCGTTTGCTTCGTATACAGCACTTACTGCACTGTGCTTGGGGGCCATTTCAAACAGCCTCATTACAACACAAAGCACAAAATGAGAAAAACGTGGCACTAGGTGGACTGCAGAAAGGACACTTGTTTAATACAATGTGAGAACTGAAACAGGAAGGCCTTGTTTGACCTCAGCTGGGAGCGGGCATGTGGAGTGACTTTAAATTCTCACCACTCTGTGCATCTCTGAGTGACTGCAAACTCATCCCCCGTGTCAGTTTGGGGGTTCCAAATAAATTTAAGCAAGTAGGTGAATTTGCAAATATAGAATCTGAATAATAAGGATCTATTGTATTTATACTATATATTAGACGGCTTGCAGTGGCTCTCTTCTGCCACACCCCATTTTTTAAAAAAGTTTTAATTGTGTCAAAATATGCTCATATTATGTCCTTTGATTTTTATGAAATACTGCACTATATGGACAGATCATGTATTCATTAACTAAGTCTGTATAACCTTCTCTATGTTCCAGCGTCGTGCTAGGTGCTGTGGATGTAGTTACTGGTAATAAGATGGACAGAGGCCCTTATTTTCATGAGTAGCTTATAGTTTAGCAACCATTCTTCCTATCTTTCAGGTGAAGAAATTTTGTACAGTTGAATAACTTTTCAGGGTCACATAACTAATACTAACCACACCAGAATAAAAACTGAATTTTTCCTATTTTATGGTCAGTGCTGCTCCAGTTATCTCTTCTTTCTACCGTAAATTCTCCCTTTGCAGTCGCTTCCCCTGAATAAAATGTCTCAAAAACATTCTCCTTGGTTACTATGACTGTCACTCATCTCATTTGCCAAATATTACTTGACCATCATCCATTTGCTTCTCAACCCCTCTCTCTTACACCACTGCCGTTCTTCTAAATGGTGCTTACTAAGGTGGCCAGTGTCCCCTACTTGCCACACTCACTGAACTTACGTGACTTTTGCTACTGTCACAGATCTTCCATCTGCCTCGAATCTCTTTCCTCCCTGGCTTCTGTGGAGCCTGTTTTCCTGATTATCATCCTGCTCACTGTCTGTTTTCCTTTCTAGCATCTTTTTCTCTATCTGATATAAATGTTACTACCCTTCAGAGTTTTAGCTTTGTGTTTGTTCACTTGTCACCAAATCAGAGACTTAATCTGATGTCCTGGTGCTTTTGGAGGTCTCTTGATCTCTCAGTTGTATGCAGAGATATTAACAGGTTTTTTATCATAATCTTGGAGGAGTTCATAATTCACAAAAGTTGCGAAGGACAGCTCTCTGTATGTTCCTGTAGTTTTATCTGCTTCAAGGTGACGTCCAAATTGTGTCCCCAGCTTCCCACCTTTGCCCTTGTCTGACTCCTGCCTTTGATGCTCTGCGTTGTTAGGATAGCTCCTCAGGAGCGCTGCAGTGCGGTAATTTCCTTATTGCCAGCCCCCTACCTATCCTCCCTACCCATTCCATCCTACCATTCTTTTTTTTGTCTTTCAAACAAAAATGTGATAATACCCCTAGTATGCAAGTAATGTGGAGTTTTAAGTAGGGAAAAGTCCATGTTTCTTAACATACTAAAAATTTCCTTTACAGTCTGAACCCCGTCGAACTGTTTCACTTCATCTCTCATTACCATTCCTTCCCAACTATTCGTTTACTCATTCCCAGTATAGCTTACAGCCCTGCTGTTCGTAACTCTGATATCAATCTTTGTACTTTCCTGTCTTGTATTTGCCATTTCTCTCTGCCTAGAATGCCTTTCCCCTCCCACCCTGCACAGGTTGACTCCTATTCATCCTTCAAAACCCAGTCAAATGTCACCTTTGTTATGAAATCTTCCCTAACCTATGCTGAGTTAGCAACTTTTTCATGCTGCCATCTTTTCTTAGCACCTCATCCTTTCAATTATATTATAATGAGTTGTTTACATGTCTGCTCTCCCCCACTAGACTATGAGTCCCTTAAGGGCAGGGATCCTGTTTTATTCATCATTGGATGCTCATTGGCTAGCACAGTATCTGACTCTTAGGTGTTTAATAAACCTTGTTTTGAATGGATAAACACACTTTTGGGCTACCAGTCTTGCACGTGGATTATATTTTCTTTATATGAATCAGGAAACCTTAAAAATGTTCAAACATTTTAAAATCATGCTTCAGCTGTTAACTGTTGGATAAAATGATACAAGTTGTTGACTGCTACTTCAGGCAATATTTTACTAAGCATTAGGTGGCAGTAGTGTGTTGTACTTGACTTTACCTTTGTAATTTTTTCAGCTTTCATAACCTCAATGTAGTGTCAAAGTGTAAAGGACACAGTTGTAGTGCTTTCATACCTAACTTTTTGTAACATGATCTTGTTTTAAGCTAGTAGGTGTCTTACAGATAATGAAACAAAACAACAAAACATAGCAATGTCAGTCAGTGTTTCTCTCTCTTGCCTACTTAAACTGTGCTCAGATTCATTAGAGAATTAACTACTGCACCATCTTGACAGTACTTCCTTACCAACTGTTTAATGGCTGCTTCAATAATAACAGTGATTTGCAATAAGGAAACTAAAAATTATCTCAGAGTATATGTGTTTTCTCAGCATCCTAAGAAGCTTCCTTAGGCCTTTATCTCAAAAATAGTATACTAAGTTCATTGATTTTAGCTACAGTTATTAAATGCCTTCTTTTTCTTTTTTACTCAGTTTTCAATACTAAGGTCACGTCTCTTATTGAGTTTCATTTTAGGTGACTTTCCCTTTCACTAGGTAATTAGAATTAATAATTGCCACCACCTCTTCAGCCTTATGCATTTAATCCCTCCATTCATTTTGAACTTTTATACATGAAAATGCCAATGCTTTTAGTATACATTTCATCCCCATTATAGTTTACTATAGCTTATAAAGTAAATTCAATAGAACTTACATTTTATTTAAGGAAAATGTGTACATTTTAGGTCCACAGAGGCATTTCTGCAAATAAAAGAAATAGATAATTTTTAGAGGAAACAGTATTAGTGTTGATTCAAATACGAGCTAGGGAAAGTGAATCTGTGGCATTCTCTTTCTGATATCTTCTTTCTTTCTATCTCAGGGATGAAGCACTTGAGGGAATTCAAAGCCCATGCACTAGTATCATTAATGTGGCAGAATGATCATGTAATAAAGAAGAGCATGAAAGCGTTGACAGAACACACTGCCTAATTAGTACCTGATGGCCTTGATGGCCACAGAGCAAAGCTCCGAGTTCCTGCAGGACAGCAGCCCTGTAGGATCTGTAGACATACGTCACCACCCTCGTTGAGCAGGGATAACTTTAGTTCATCATCAATTTCTTAAGTCTTTAATTATACAAAAACCATGACTTCCCTGAACGCAGAGGGTAGGAGAAGTTAGCCAATGCACCACTAAGAATTCTCACGGGATCTCGGAGGAAGAGTGTTCATCATGGAATTCTCTGTGTAGCTCATGGCGAGTATGTCATCCAAGACTTGTTCCATCCAAAACTTGTAATTTGAGGTGAGGGGAATCTAGCTTTGCACTTACGTTGGATAGATGGTAACCCATTGCTTTAGGTTTAGCCTCTTTTCATATTTTAGGCACAAAGAAGCAGAGGTTGTGTTATACTTGCACATACTCAACAACAAAGAAAAGACATGGGAGTCGCAAAAGGAACTGGTGCGTGATTATATTTTAGAGTTAGTACACCCCCCAGTTCAAAGTACATTACAGAGGTAGGTCTTGCTTTTGAAGAGATTTTGCCACAGATTGGATTACTCAGCCACACAGAATTCTATCTCCTACATTTCTTCATTTCCCAGAATCCAGTTCCTACAATCTTCCTCATAATTCTTTATTTGAAAAAAGTCAGTATCTACCATAAATATTGCATGGTGTTGTCCTCAGTGTGTTTCAGTCTCTTCCCTCACTTTTCCCCTTACCCTTCCCTGTTCCTCTTATTCCTCCCACTCCGCTTCTGTTCTCTGTCCCCCTTCTTCTTTCTCCACCGCCCTCTCCTTCCCTTTCTCTGTCTCCTCCCAACCTCCTACTTCCCTCTTCCTCCTCCTCTTCCCTTTTGTCCTCCTCCTTTACCCCTTTTTCTTGGAATATGACTGTTAATTATTATGCAATACGTTGCCAATTACAAATTTTGAGCTGGAGAATGATATGGTCAGGGTTGTAAGTTAAAGGAAGTGTATTTGGAACCAGGTGGATGGACTAGAGAGCTGTTAGAAGATGAATGCTGGAGACTAGGGTCAGAGCTATGAGCTACTGTTGGTTTGAACTAGTTTCGGCATTGGGAATAGGAAGGATATTATGTAGGTAGAATCTACAGAATTTGGTGGTTGATGGAATGACGGAAAGGGAGGTTACCCTGATACTGTAGCCTCAGTTGTTAGGAAATGTATTTATTATTCTTTCATTCATATATTCAGCATTTATTGAGCATGGTGGTGATTTTAATAGATCAAGGAATTCATCAGGAGGAGGAACTAATAATTTTAGAATCTGGATGATAAATTGGATTTTGGGTATGTTGAACTTCTAGTGATCATAAGAGCTTTTAGAAGATATTTTGATATTTGGACCTAGAATTCAAGAAAGATTGAAGCTAGAGATAGAGAGCTATTAATGGTATTAAACTCTTCTATTAATACATAGAAAAAAACCAAAGTGCTATATCCTCAGGGGCCACATTGATAGATCAAATAATATCAGCAGGACGATTTGGGAATTTCTGTTTAATCAGATTTGCATAGAGTCCTTTTCATAGTTATTGTCACTTCCTATTTGCAGTCAACATTTTATAAATCAAAACAGCATAATCACAGATGTGTAGTAAAGGATTAATGTATGACCCTCCTAACTTTTTATTCAATTTAAGATTTAAGTAACAAACTACTAGTAAACAAAGCAATGTTTCCTCTTTAAAAGGAATGTAACAAAGGTATTAAAGCAGATGAACCTCTATTTAGGTGACCTGAAATATTACTGTATTGTATAATGGCAGTTTACCATAAAACTATCATATGCGTTTTACCTTAAAGAAACACCATATCATTTCAACTTTATATGTTGTTTAGCCAATAGAAAGGATCATTTAGAACTAATAAATATATAAATTCTCATTAAAACTTTTAGAAATTGCTAGACTTTTACAGTGTATTGAATTATGCTCTTTTCACAACTTACACATATTCAATTTTTTCCCCTCTAGTAGAATAACACTTGTCTCTGTGTTACATGTACTGGTGGAAACTATTGTAGTGCTCAGTGGCTGAAGCCTGATACAAATTAAGGTACTCCCTCTTTAAAAACAAAAAATCAACAGGTTAAAATACCACTGGGATATTGTACCAATTTCATCAGCTTCTTCATTACTGAATTAAGTTGACATTTGTGCAAACAATGAAATAAAGAGGTTGGCATTTATGATTAGTGAACAAAAGGTATTAAATATCAAAAAATTTCTGACTTAGAACACTTAGTGTTACACATTAAAAATTGAGGAGTGGCAGCATTTTTTAATTGTATTTTTTTTTGGATACATACTTCGAGGAATGCATCTGTCAAAGGGAAATTTTTATGAAGCATTAATTTTCTGATTTGCAACTAATTCCATATTTTAAGCAGTAGGGGCTAACAAGTGTGTTTCTCAGATTTTAACATGCATAATAATTGCCTGGAGAGTTTGGTGTAACCCAGATTCTGGGTCCCCACCTCTGTAGGTTTGGGATAGGGCCATCTTCTAATGAACTCTCAGATAATGCTGATGCTACATGGCAGAGGACCACATTTTGAGTGGCACCAGACTGACATACTGTAACAGACACTCCAGAATTAGTAATTTAGAAAGCACTTGGATGTATTACATGGAGAAAACCTAAAATCAAAATAAAATACAAAATATTGGACCTCTGATTGCCATATAATCTCAGCTAGTCAGAATTATGAGTCCAGAATGAAAGCATTAGTTATCAATTACATAATTCGTCAGTTAGGAAATAGATAACACATAGCAATCTTGATAAAATATTACATCATTTTCTATGTATTTTTTTGTAGTATCATGAGTGATCCTATATTTGTATCAAGACAGTTTCCTAATCTTTTGTGTTCATTTTTCTTATCCTCAATAAATGGCATGGAGATTTAAAGAACATCTGTATAATTGAAAAATTTCTTCCAAATATGAGGAAATTGCAAAGACCATAAAATTGTGAGGGCCAAGTCATTTGAGAGTAATAAAATGGCAGTTTGCTAAAACTTTGGGGATAGACACTTTTGTACTGTTATAGTAAAGAATCATAGAGAAATACTCATTCTTTCAGTATTTTCAGTATTGTGACGTATTTATGATATTTTAATTTTGAATGTAATTTAGTCCTCTACTCAGTATTTAACTTTTTTAAATGTTTTAAAGTTTTTGGAGGTTGGCATATGCACTTGAAAGTAATAAAACTGTATCTCCATAAATTAGTCTATAATTCAGACATTTTACTAATTCATTAGTCTTTTCATTAGCAATCTATGTTTTTATTGGTCCTTTCTCTGTATTAATATGGGAAGAAATTTCTAGATACAAGTCCTTTATTAGATATGTATTTGGCCAGTATTTTTCCCCTGTCTGTAGCTTATCGATTTTCTTAATGGCTCATCAATTTCTTTGATGAGCATAAAGTTTTAAACTCTGATGAAGTTCAGTTTATCAGTTTTATGTCATTATAGTTTGTGCTTTGTGTTTTCTGCAGAGAAACCTATGCCTACCCCAAGGGGCAAAGATATTCTCTGTGTTTCTTTGAGAAGTTTTATGGTTCTATGTTGTACATGTATGCCTGTGATTCATCTTGAATTAATTTTTGTACAGTCATGCGCCACTTAACTACAAGGATACGTTTTGAGAAATGCATTATAAGAGGATTTCATTGTTGTGTGAACATGACAGAGTGTGCTAACAGACACCTAGATGGTATAGCCTACTACACACCTAGGCTATATGGCATACCACTATTGTATATGCGGTCCATTGTTCACCAAAACCTTGTTATGCGGCACATGACTGTATATGGAATATGAGAGATTGAGGTTAATTTTTTTTTCCACATGGACAAGTCGTTGTTTTCCTTCTAGTTGTGGAGGGTGCAGCTCACTGGCCCATGTGGGAATCGAACCGGCAACCTTGGTGTTATGAGCGCTGCACTCTAACCATTGAGCCAACCGGCCACCCCCACTCATAATTTTTTAAACTTTCATTTTCCAATTGTTTGTTGCAAGATTTGCTAATTTCTTCATTTTGAGTTCTTTGCTTCCAGGTGACTAAGTTCTTTCAATTCCAGCAAAATGCATTTCTATTTCTTACTGAAAGCAAAAGAAGTTAAAATAAATGAGCTTTGCAACACTGATTTTAGTACATACCTATTCTGTTAATTAAAAGTATCCGTATTTTCTCTATTTGATTGGTGAGTGTTTTTCTCAGAACTCTCTGTTGTTTGTATGATTTTGCCAGCGTTTTCCTATATAAGAAGGTCCATGCTGTCTTTTTGTAGATGTTTCTGGAACACAGGGTGCTTCAGATTTTATCTATCTTTTATCTGATCGGTGAATAAATGAAGTAGGACTAGCTTTGAGCTCTCAGTGGTGGGAAGATTTGGCTAGTGGGGATCAAATAAAGGGAAATGAATAAAGTGAGCCTTGACAACAAGAGGAAAATGACTTTGGTCTCAGAGTAATAGTGAAAGCTTGGGCCTGTCTCCCATGGGAGGGCTCAGATACAGAAATGGTAAGAAAGAAATTAACATTCACTTTGGGATCGGAAAAATCTTGAAAGCTGGTATTAGGAACTTGGTTTCTCCTGGGCACTAAAGAATCTTTGCCGACTTTAAAGTTAAGAATGTGAGTAATAATGACACCATTTTATGAATGGACCTTGTAATTGAAACATCATAAAAAGTTGTAGTGTCTGTTGTATTCCAGTTTTAAACCATAACACATCTTTAGATTGTGTAAAATTTCTTGTGGCTGCCAAAATAAATTACCACAAAATGGGTGACTTAAAACAACAGAAATTTATTATTTCACCATTCTGGAGGCCAGAAGTCCAGTATCAGTGTAAATGGGCCAACGTCAACTTGTTGGCTGGGCCACAATTCCTCTAGAAGCTCTAGGGGGAGAGTCCATTCCTTGTCTCTTCCAGCTTTTGGTGGCTGCCAGCATTTCTTGGCTTGTGGCCTGATCAGTCCAATCTTTAAGGCTAGTATTTCAAATCATATTCTCTCTCTCTCTCTCTCTCTCTCTCTCTCTCTCTCTCTCTCTCTCTCTCTCCATGGTCACCTTCTCCTCTGTATGCTAAATCTCCCTCTGCCTCTTTCTTTTAAGAACATCGATGGTATTTATCCCACCTAGATAATTCAGGATAGTTTTTCTATTTCAAGATCTTTAACTTAATCACATCTGTAAGACTTTTTTTCCAAATAAAGTAACATTTACAGGTACCAGAAGTAGGACCTGATATTTTTGGAGGCCATTATCAGCCTACCACAGAATGTTGTGGGTTTTTTTAGACCTTCATTTTCTTCTGGAAGTTGCTGTCAAAACAGATTGGACTAAGGCTTTTAGCGCCCCAAAGACATACTTATTTTCTTGCTATAACTACCATTTTTAAATTGAACCCTGTATCACAGAATAAAATGTATTGCATTCTAGCAGCACAACAGAGTAGACCCAACAGCCTCAGATAGTGAGTTGCTTATTAAAATAGTAATCAAGAAAATACCAAATTAGTGAACGAGATTGAATTGTACTTTGACTCTCATAGAACTGATATATGACTCATAAAATTTTATGGTAGCTTTTAGTTTGGGGCAGCCAGGAACTACTTTTTGGTTTTGTAGGGCTTTCTTGGTCAGGTTGGTACATGATCAGGCCCAATTGGTTCTATTTATTGTTCTAAGTAGACCTTCTATAGTAGCCTGTTAAAAATTACTGTTTCGTCTGGACTCCTACTACTCGGTAGCTATTATACTAGTTTAGAATGCTTTCTCTAGGGCCCTACTCAGTGCTTTGACATACTGAAATTGAGTTTTCACATGCAAGTGTATCTGAAAGGTATACTGGTGGCATATTTGAGCACGCTGCACATAATAACACTGAATCATACCAAGCTTGTTACACAAATCTTCACACAGGGTTAGAAGAATGGGTCAGCTAGAGAACGTCAGTGTAGCCAATTCTAGTTTGGCTTTGGGGTGTTGCTTTAACATCCCAGCTTTAGGGATTGCCTGAACCTCAGTATATGAATAATTTTTATGAGTATCATTTGATAAATCATGGCCAAAAAAATAATAATAAACAACAGTCTTAGTTTCCTTTTTTTTTCTAGTCATATGAATTAGCTTAAACATTTAAAGGTTAATAACTGACTGATTTGGCATAGGTAGAGAGCTAATTTGCCAAAGGGAAAGTGGAAACCTAATTCTCTCTTTCCCCTCTCATCTTTCTCCCAGCATGCATGATGCCCATTAGTTCTTCTGTGTGACCAAATATCACAGTTGCTTTTGCTCTGCTAGTGAGGATTGTCAGCATTGTGAAGTTCAGCGTGAGAACAAATTCACTATCAAAGCCAGTATTTGACATTATGATTAAAAATTTACATACTTTCTGAATTCTAGATTGAGAAACTGAAGTCCTTTCACTTCATATTACTTGCCATAACTTACTGAGGGACTTTGGCCTTAACAACTTGAATTTCTAGGTTGGTACAAAAGTAATTGTGGTTTAATAGGTTAAAAATAATTGCAACAACCCCAATTACTTTTGCACCAACCTAATAAATAACAATATACTTACAAATGTTTTGTTCTTCCAAATTTGTAAAGCAGTCTGAACAAACTGAAAGAATTTAATATCTGAAAGAATTTAAGTGATTATACCATTCAATTGATGAGTATGTGAATTAACCACATCAGTGTCATGAAATGTGAATATATCCATTTGCCTGTTTTATTATAAAAACTTTAAAAAAAAAGTAAGAACTAAATGGAAACAACTGTTCTACTAGTTCAAAGGAAATTCCAAAGATAACTTTTAAAATTAAAATTTGTTCTGAATATATTGGATAAAACATTGAGAATAATTGCTGGTTGAAAGTTCTGGATGAATGCTATCAACTGGTTCCTTATTTACTTGAGTGTGAAAAATTACCTATCTGAATATTTACTACTGTTGCCCCAGATTATTTAAGTGAAATGTCTCTAAATTTACGTAATCTTCCTTAACTTGCTTTTTGAAAGACTGTGGAAAAAACTAATGACGTATTCTTTCAAAAGAACTCATAGTTAAAAGAGGGACAACCATAGAAAACAGGAAAACAGGAAGAAGCAAGCAATATAAGTGAGGTATCCAGTAAGCCACATTTACATTATCATTTGAGAACTGATGAACTGGCATAAAACTTTCTGTTTTTGACGAAATAGTATAAAGAAATTACGCATGTTGAAAACATTCTTAACAGTTTCTTAGAAAACACATGTAGGAAAGATTTACAAATAAATTAACCCATATTCAAATGTTCCATTGAGTTCTTTAAAGTTGTTTCTTACAGATCTGCCTTAGAATAGCCATTTTTCAATGAAAATGTATGTTTGGGGATTTATAACAGGGTTCAGACGAAGGTGAAAGTGTTTTATTTTAAAGTATGATTACATAATCTAATTTCATAAGAAAAAGCTAGTTGTCCATTTGTGATACCTACAACCAAGCACATTATATAAGGAAAGCTTCCTTCTGTGCATAGTGTGTGTTCTTCCTTCGTCATGTCCTGCTCGTCTGCATGTAACTATTTCTGTTTGAGTTAGTCATCCTCTCTAGGTAAATTGTCCATGAGACCAGTGATTCCATCAGCAAATTATCCAGAAAATGCTGCCTTTGCACGTTTTGACAGAGCATGTCACTGGTGGATTTACAGCTACTCCATGGTCTAATTACCCTGGCAGTGTCCCCTGTGCCCAACACTCTTGTCTCGTTGCCTTGGCATCTTAGCATCATCTTCTTATTACCTTCTCTCCTAACTAAAGCACAGATTTACACCTTTTTTTTTTTTATACCTCTCCCCACTTAACCCTCTCTACTCACCATCCCCCTATTTTTGATTGGCAGTATCATCCAGATAAACAAAGTGCAGATGTGCCAGCAGGAACAGTGGAGGAATGTATACAGAAGTTCTTGGAAATTGATCAGGCATGGAAAATTCTAGGGAATGAAGAGACAAAAAAAGAGTATGACCTGCAGCGGCTTGGTAGGTACTTGGGACGAGGAACCACAGCACATTGGCAACTCTTTGAAGCACAGTCTGAGCCATTCGTGGGGAGCATTTTCCAGCCTTTGCACCACGTTATTATTGCCTTTTTTACCACCCCCCTCGGATCATTGTTTTTAATTATGCCCTATTCTTAGTACTGATTGTTGTGTATCCATTGTGAAGTTAACAAGACTACTAGGATATGGCATCGTGTGAAGCTGTGAAAGCTACTTTTTATAACTAATGAAAAATGTTTAATTATACATTCCTAATGTTTAAAAACTTATTTAATTATATACTCATTAAAATTTTAATTGTAGTACTTTTAAGACTGCTTACTGTATAAACGACAGTCTGAAGGAAGGTACAATATATAGGATAACATCATAAAGCACTCTGCTGTCTCTGAGCTTATTTTAGGCTGGGTTTCGTGATTATCTCTTGGATAAACTACTCTTTATAAGATTGCTATAAATGACATTTTAGGAATTCCCAAGTAGTTTTAAAAGCCGTTTCTTTTATGTATTTTAGAAAATAGCTTCTTAAAACAGTGACAAGCTCTTGTGAGAAAGAAAGGGAGAAATGTAGGTCAGGTTTGTCACACATGGACTGTGGTTACACAAAGTGATAGGCTGCCTTTCAGCACTGGCCTTGGGATAGGAGTCAGCCCTCTCTCTGAACCTTCAATATGCACCCTACATGCTAATGGGGGGAGTCAATAATCAGTTACAGCCTGTGGGGAAAACACTCAATTGCACTCTGTGTAGCACACCAGGCTCAGCATTGACTTGTGTGTGCTGATAAAAGCTTACTGTCTCTGTAGTTGATTATTGAGTCCCCTCCCATGCCCTGCACTGGCACACCATCAAACCCAACAAAATGATCTGAAGAACCCTACTAATCAAGTTACAAAAATTTCATTTGAGAATCAAGGCTTTATTTCTAAAACACAGCATTATAAGATAAAGCCAGTGATATATACAGAATATCCATATTTATTTTCAGAGGGAGTTGTATCAATAAAATTAAGTATTTCTTACGGGTAGTGTGTGATACCTTTGTGTGTAAAGACTTCATGTGCTATTAGTTTATGTACTGGAGGATTTGTTTTTAGTAGTGACTTTCATAATACTAATCAGCTCTAAGACCCTTCTACTTATTTAAGACAGATTTTTTTTTAACATTAAGTAATTGAGTGTATCTGCAATGAATTTGGATTAATTTGCAAATATGGCTTGAATATTTTGTCCTGCTTGTATTGGTGATGTGAGCATCTTTTCCCGTGTTGTAGTTCTTTTGTAAATGTTCGTACTTCTGGCAAAAGAATGTAGAGGTGGTTCCGTTTGAGGATGAATTCTATCCATAAAATCATCTTTTTAATCCTGGTTCACATGATATAATTTCTGGGAAAGTACTGAAACTAATACACATGAGAGTGTGGTTTGTGAGAAGTTACTACATTCCTAAAGTGGCCCAGCTGTACTGGAAATGATTATTTTCTGATGGTGTGTTTTGCACGTTTTTATCAGTCTTTACTCTGTAGGGTGCTGATTTGCTTAAGACAAGGATAATCTACAGTACTGGACCTCAAGGAATATAGAGTATGTACTTGTACTGACTGTCGCTCTGCATTTTTGCCTGTGTCCTATTAGGAAACAATCTGTGAAGTCTGCTGTCTAGTGAGAAAAGAGGTAGGACGAGATCAGGAATCAAAAAAATATTCTCTCTTGCTATGGTATAGCGTGGGGTAGACAAGAAATGGAGAGAAATAAGAAACAGGGTTTAAAGTGAGCAATAGAATTGCATGAAGGAAGTTTTAACGACATGTTGGAAGAACAAATAAGCAACATCTTCAAGCCTTTCTCATTGCCTTTGAGAAGTCCTTGGAAATGTGCATTTCTTTTTTAAGTTTTGAGTCCCTGATTTTAAGGTTTTAATAGAAGTAATTGTGGCCTGTTGTATCGCCCGGGACTCTTGTAGGTCATTGATGAGGTCACAGTGAAGTTTAAACAAACCAAATACAGTGAGAGTTGGGCCTGATCAATGATTCAGATAAATCGGCCTGTCTTCCGCTTGGAATTTATATGTCAGTTTGCAAGTTTTTCAGGTGCGTAATTGCTGAATGGAGCTATTCTAGAAGAACAGTAGAAATATAATTGTTCACTAGATATTAGTACCTCAGATCTAAGTACTAAGTATTGTCTTCACCAGAGGCTCCAAATAGTGAGAACGCTTTCAGTTTTAAATTGAGATTGCCTTGCTGTTTAGATTAAGAAATAGAGGTCTCTTATCCAAATACAGTTTGCTGTTT
Source organism: Rhinolophus sinicus (assembly GCF_057876585.1). Classification (NCBI taxonomy): domain Eukaryota; kingdom Metazoa; phylum Chordata; class Mammalia; order Chiroptera; family Rhinolophidae; genus Rhinolophus; species Rhinolophus sinicus. Next base: position 163,504,067 of record NC_142514.1, read on the forward strand.
TTTAGTTTCATACTACAGCTATTTTAAAAAATCTAATAATAAACCTTGTTTCATATTGTCATTTCTTTTGAATACTGACATTAATTTTTCCTTGTCAACCCATCCTCAATAAATGGTTCCCCAAAACAAAGAAATGAACTTGAACTTCTAACAGTGAGGATTTAGATTTGATAGAAGGGAAACCTTTGAGAGCGATAATTTGTTAAAGACCAGGATAGGTTACGGAGAGAGAGAGAATTCGTTATAACCAGGTCAAAGCACTCTTTTTTTCTGGGTCACCCCCCCAGGGACATGGAAATAGCTTTGTTATACAAAACTCTTTTTGCATGTGGTGATAGTTCATTGTAGAACTTTCTTTTCATAGGGTATGCTTTAAATGTTTGTTTCCTGCCCTCCATTAACTTGGAGTATAAAATAAATTTGCGCTCTGTAATACTTGGGAAGGAGGCAGGAGATGTTTTATTGGCTGCTGTTGGATGCTTTCTTTTACTTCACAGCTCAAAGTTGGTGCTCTGTTGTAAGGACAGCCTCATCAATATCACCTACAATCATTTACTTCTCTAAAAGATCACTTGAAGGAGCCCTTGACATCCATATTTATTTTCTTCACAAAAGAAATTATCAGATGAGTTCTAGTAGAGAAGAAGTCCAGGCAAGTTAGCCTAAAGTAAAGTACATATATTTGTTCTCCCTCATTTCCACTTCTATATTCTCAATTCACATTTTAGGGCAATGTTGGCCAGGCTGAAGAAACACAAATGTAAAAAAAGGATGAGTAATATTCAGTTCTCAGATATTATACATTTTGAAATCAATGTTAACAAGTGAATTTAATCAATTAGTTCCAGTTGGTATATTTACCTTATTGTTTCTAAGGATGCTTCCAAAGGTTGCTTCCCATGTTCCCTTGAAAGGCATGGGCTTATTTAAGATTAGGCTTTGCATTTTAGACAACCAGATGAACACTTGGAAAATCTTTTCAGGATTTATAAAATGTCCACATGAATAATAACTGTTGACTAGATATGGTGCCTTTATAAATCTTATGTAGTTTTCTCATATTAAGCACATTCAAAAACACATCAGAAGTATATTATGGGAAAATAACAGGGATCATGACTCAATTGCTTTGTAATGTGACAGTCATACAGATCTCTCTGATGTCTCGGTGGCTCTGTAGAGTGACACAGCTTATGAGTTAGGTTACTTCTCAGTGACCTCAAGAGGAACAAATGTTCAAATGAAGTCATCATATTAAGTAATGTTCTAAAAAAATATATAAGTGGATTGTGTTTGGAATCCTTGATGGTGTATTATTTTATGTTAAGACGTATCTTGCTTCTCTATTAGTGAATTATTTTGGTAATGTGGACCCTTCACTCTGCATAATTGGCCAAGAACCTGAAAACCACAAACATCAGGGTTAAGAAGGAGATGGGGCCCCAAACATTGTAACGTTAGTGTCTTTCCTTAGAGCTAATCAGTTACTCCTCCTTAACTAAATACACAAGGTCATTTCTGGTGTTGTATTATATAATTCACTTCATCCCTTAATTAGAATATTTGCAAATGGGAGCTAAGCAAATAAATCTTGGACCCAATGAGAAACATATCTTAAAATCCCACCAACATTTATGCCAGATAACTAAATCAACATATAATTCCTGAAGCTCAAAGTAAGAATTCTTCCTGAAAAGAAAGTTAATGCTAGGGACTGATTAACTCCATAAGAAGGGAAATAATACTTTTAAATGCAGATAATATGAGTTTTGGGTTAACTGTTAGAAATAATGACTTAAGGCCAGTTGATATTTGTGTAAATTATGTACTAAAACCTTTACAAAATACTTACAGTAGTCAGATTAGGGTTTTCATTTATGATCTTATCAGTGTTTCTGTTTGATTTTAGGAATTTGAAAATTGACTATAAAAATGTGCTTCAGGTAAAACTTGAAGATAAGCATCAGGGGGCATTTTTTTTGGTGACTGTTTCTGAGAAAAGTATGTGAAATGATGCAGAAAATCCATCTAGACACTTAGGGATTGGCGTTTTCAGAGGGAGAGGATAGATAAAACTTTCTATAAGGGTTATCCTGCTCCCTTTTATTTGTAACAAGAAGGTGACTACTCAAATTATGTTACTTTTACTTAAAGGCAAATAACTATTTTTGCAATGAAAACATATTGTAAGATCATTTCTCCATGATTTTGAATAAAAATTTGGCTGATTTCAAATAATGCTTTAGAAACTGCTGGGCAAGAATATAGTTACAATTCTGGTATACTTGGACATAATTGGGGGTTCTGATTTAATCATAAAGAAAATGCAGGATTTTAGGAAGTTTCTATCTCCAGCTTTAACCTCTCTCCCAGTTTCTGCTTTGGTACTTGATCCATCTGAAATCTGTGGGTCCAAAATCAGGACTAGGTCAACTTTCTCATTGCTTGTTTTTCCCCAGACTTGAACCAGTTCATATTACACTGATTACTTCTACTTTGCTCAACATACAATGAATGAATTAAAAATGAGTGTTGACATTTCTTTTCGTTTTTTCCATGTGATCTTCTCACAGCTACCATAGTTCATACCCAGATTATTTCCATAGCTGCTAATTGGCCTCCTCCCACAGGCTTTTATATTTTGATTGGTCTAGCTTTCTTTATTCTTACTCCTCTTAAGAACTTTTATAACCACCCCCTCCCCAACACTACATTTACCCATTCACCTGGAATTTAAATGGGACAGAAGATTTTAAGTGTGTTCCTAACTACTTTTCCTAACCTTATCACTAATCACAAACCTAATATGAATCTTCTCCCAGGCCCACTTAGGGGCTCCCAGACACATCTGCTTATGCTGTTTGTCATTTCTCAGCAGACCCTCCCATTCTGATTCTTCACAGCTTATTCTTGATTCAAATTCCAGCGAGTCCTCTCATCTCCCTCCCTACCCTGCCGAAAAAAGCTTCCCTGACATTCTAATCCACCATCATTTCTAACCTCTGAATTTAATCTGCAAATTAATTATTTTGATTTTCTTTTCCGTGGTTCCCATATTTCAGTTTTGTTTGATACTTCAGAAGGACTAAAAAAAATTAACACATGGATATGACTTTGATAATAATGGGTCAAATTTAGTAGAACTGACAATAGCCAAGTCTATCGAATTTCTTAACCAGTTACAAATCCAATATCAGGAGTGGCTGCCTTCCTACACCATGGTACTTGGGGCTTCCCCAGTCAACCTCTCCCCCACCTCCCCCAATAATGACTGGTTTTTAGTCAATTTCCTATGATCTCTAGACAAGTTAACACAAACATTATAAAATAACTGTTAAAATAGCCGCCATTTAGTGAGCACTAAAACTATGGTAATCGCCTTTTAATCATTGTTTAACCACAATGTAAGGAAGAAATTAATATCTATTTTCCAGAGAAACAGTCTGAGGCTCAGAGGGGTTAACTAATTTGACTAAGGTCACATAACTAGTAATTGATAGAGGGGGAATGTAAAGCCTTTCTATGCCTCTTAATCATGCTGGGCTGCCAAGTTTTGAATAGGTGTGTACAACCTACTATATTTTGTTCCAAATAGTCAAGAATGAGGCATATTTGAGGGTCAGAATGAGAGGCCAGGCTTACATCTGCTGCTGTTCTGCCTGTTCTGTACAGAAACGTGAAATTCAACTTCCAGGTTTCATTTGGTACCTTTCATGAGCCCTGGCTTTATGCTCAGTTTATGAAAGCTCTGCAGTTCTTCAAGCCCATAATTAAACTCCAAAAACGTAACTTTTCTTCAATATGGAAAGTCTTGCAATTGTGACTCTAATTTTATCTGGGAAAGGATTATAGTGCTTTATGATTTAATGAGCAGGTTTCAAGTTAAATGTTAGCTGGTTCTGAATCTCTTATCAAGATAAGAGACTCTTCCAAGAACAGAGACTGTTAAAGACAAGGAAACCGATTTCCTTCAAGTTATTTCTATAGGAAAAATTTTAATTATGTATAGTGAAATGATTTTTAAGAATGAGATGATTGTTTAGAATTAAATTACTTGGTTTTAACACAGCAAGATACTACCACCTAAAGGAAAACACTGTTGGTTGCTTTTCACACACATAGATGACTTCAAATTGGAAATAAACTTTAAATAGTTTAAATGGTATAAAGACAGTGGACTAATTGCTGAATAAGAGCATGCTGGAGACTTGATCACTCAAGTAACACTGCTACACAGTAACAACAGGGACCAAGCTGCAGATGAACTCAAGCTTTGGGCCAACATCGAGTTGACTGAGACATTTAGATAGTACTGCAGTCATAATGAATAAAGTTAAATTCCTCTCCTCTGTAGCTTTTTGTTACTGTTATTTATTTTTACTTATTTATTTGAATTGTAGCTACAATTAGAAAAACTTTCCTGGGATTAGGAAGTGTAATTACTTAGGAAGCAAACAAAGAGTTGTTCTAGAAATTTTAGTATCATTAGAAGGAAGTTTTAAAAGACTGGAATTCCATTCTCTTGTAAGAAGTAAGAAATATTTATTGATTCCCAAATGGACCTGAAAAAAACCTTTCCTCTTTTAGAAAGTTGTGAATGACCCAGCGAGAGCTCTAGTAAGCTTTACTGAACCAAGCTGCTAATAGTTATTTAATGTTATTCTTCAGTGTGAAAGAATCTCCGTAGATTTTCCTTTTAATCTCTTTGAATTGCAAGCTCATAAACCTCTCTGATGAGTCCTGCCAGTGTTTTCTTAGATCCCACCGTTGAGACAATGGAGCCACAGAATTCTTTCACCTCTTGTTGTCAGACAAATCCAATAGAACACAAGGTCAGAAGGGCCTATACTTCTAAAGGTTTAAAGATTCTTTTTCAAGTAACCACATAAATTATTTGGTTTTATCATTATATTCCTCAGGAATCTCTAACTATAGTGCACTGCGTTCTATATCTAAGTAAATTTAGAGTTTTTCTTGTCTCCATATTTGGTTAAGTTTGTGAGCACAGCACAGGGTATGAACAGGACTTAATATTTCTAGATACCTTAGAAAAAAAGCTGAATCCATTCACTTCTAAAGAATTAGGAATCATGTAATGCCAATGTCTCAAGATAGAGTACACCAAATGCCAGGTAGTAGTAGTACATTTTCTTTCCAACGGTTGGGTTTTTGTTTGCTTGTTTTTTAAGTCATTACCATTCTGTAGCTAAGATTCCAGATTTAAATCTTGGATCTGTTCCTTTACCAATCACTTTCTAAGTCAGTTTATGTTTTCTCACCATTTTTAGTAGTGTCATGTTAACAGAACTTTAAAATATGATTTATATTTTCAGATACTTATTAAAATATTTCATTATAATGAGCAAAAATATTTGTAATATGTAATACTCAAAAGAAAACAAGTTGATCTGTTTTGCAGATGCTATGCCTGATAGACAATTATCAAAGCTAATTACAGGGCTCCTGTGAGTTACTTTAAGGGCTAGGGTTGAGTTAAATTTTCTAATTATAACTACAATGGTAGACAAGCAGAGATCATTGTTTAAAAAGAAAAAAACATTGATTTGTTTGTGCTCCTTCCTTGTAATCATGGGAGGGGGGAGTTGCTGTTGCCCCATTCCCTGGACACCTGCTTCTCAACAAAGGATCGCCACCCCCCGCCTTTGGATTCACCTTTTACTTGTATGTACCCCCTCTGCTCATTATACAGTCTCCGGGGATCCAATTCTCCCCTGAGTTAATCACCCTCGCCTTTTTCAGAAGTTGTTCGATGACCATCCTTTCAAACAATACATACTTTCTTATTAGGCTCTTAACTTCTTTCCCCTATTTTTCCTTATTTCTTTAAAAGATGTAGCCACTAGAGTCTCAAAATATTATCTCTAAAACTTCTTATTGAAGTATATCACACATACAGAGAGGTGCACCCGTCCCAAGTACACAGCCTGATGGATTTTCACGGTCAACACACCCATGGCAGCAGTACCCGGAAAGCTGTGACTCCTTCCCGTCACTAGTCACTCCTCATCGCTCATCACCACAGGGTCATGTTTCCTCTGACACCTCATATCATGGAGAATCATACAGCATGTTCTCTTTTGTGTCAGATACTGACTTAAGACCAGAATACCCACATACCCACAGAAACTTGGACTGTGTGCTATGGTATTGAATCAGCAGATCAATATGTAGACATGTTCTGTAGGCAGCCACAGGACATGAGAATATTTTAATATACTCCTTTTAGCTCTGACCTTGGGCAAATTACTAACCATTTTTGTGTTTTATTTTCCTCTTACCAGGAGATAAGGTCTAAGCTGATCTTTCAACAAAGAAATAAGCAGCTACTCTAAAGTTTCTGTACATAAAGAAGGAAATATAGTAAAAATGTACAAGCCACTGTTTTGAGTAGGTGGAATAATATATTAGAAAGGGTCCCACATGAAATAGTAACTAAATGAGAATAACAGTAGCTTCCTAGTAGATAAGCAGAGCAATACAGAGCTGACTTGCTTGGCAGTTTTCTTTTTGTATAATTAATGTATTACAGGTGTCCAGGATAAGTCAGATTAAGAAGATTTATTTGTTTTTAACTCTGCCTTGTCTGATTTCCTTTCGTTGATTTCAGAATTACTTAAGATATCTATAAGATACAGTGGAATATAGGCAACTTTATTCTAAATTATTTATATCTGTTTTTCCCCTAACCAGGATCTATTAAGTGCCAATTACCCCCATTCTTCAAATCTAAAATGGTGTTTCGTTTCATCATCAAGCAAACTACCCTGGTCCTTCTGAGTAGGAAATTGAAACGTGATATGATTTTTTTTTTTCTTTTTAAAAAATTAGAAATACTGAATAACCTGTAGCCAGGTATACTTTATATAGAATGTGGAAATTAAATTTTGTTTTGTTCAGAAATTACTTAGCATACTGAAACATTCCACATAAACTTTTCAGTGAGCACACTGAGACTGAAGTACCCCTGACCACTGGGGAAAGTTTATACTTTGAGTTTTAGGGACAGTTTAATAGACTGTTGGTACGCAGTAAATATGAAGCGAACAATATTGGACATACCTTAATAGAAAACCATGGTGAGTCCAAAATATTGTGTAATCTTTTTTCCTGTTTTAAAATTGTATAACTCACCAATAAATTTTGAACAGGCAGTTATTAAATATAATTAAATTGCAGCCATTCACACAGCAGAACAAAGGGAAGCATTCTCAGCAAGTGAACAAGAGACGAGTGAGACTGCTAAAGAAAATTTCATTGGGGTGGGGCGTGGGTTTAGCAGTTTCCTTTAAGCATTGACTTTTAGAAGAACATTAACAAGTATATAGGAAGTATAACATGCCTTTAAAAACAAAGACTAGTGCTTCTCATCTATGGTTGCTTTCTTTGTCCCAAAATACACTTATTTTAAGTAAGTGTGAATGCGTATTATATTTCCTGGGCCATACTCTAAATTTAGTTGGAATTCCAGGCTTCTTTGGACCTTTCATCTGTAGGTAAAACTTTGGCCCAGGAAACAGCAATGGAACACCAACAGAATGTAGTTGTCTTGTATGGTTATTGAAATATTTTAAAGTAATTCTTCCTTTCAGTTACCTCTCTGTTGCAAGCAAATAAAAAGCAGATGACCACCAGCCCCTTGCATTTGGATAGAGCTTTATTTTTTAAGGCGCTTTTTGCCTGATTGCATTTGATTTGGTAAACACCCTCGTATTAGTCTGTCCCATCTGCCAAAACTAAATTCCATAGAGTAGGTGGCTTAAACAACAGAAATTGATTTCTCACCATTCTGAAGGCTGGGAAGTCCAAGATCAAGGTGCCAGTCGATATGATCTCTTCCTGGATTGCTGACAGCCTTTCTAGCTGTGTCCTCGTATGATACTTTCTTTCTTCGGTGCATATGTGACCTCACTTAACCTTAATTACTTACTAAAAGCTTTATCTCCAAATACAGTCACATTAGGGGTTGTGGGGCTTCAGCATATGAATTTGGAGGGGGTCACAATTCAGTCCAGAGCAACCCTTCTGAAGTAGGTAAGGTAGAGATAGCCCAGTATACCTAGGGTTAGTTAGGAAGCTTGTCAAATATTAGAACTAAGATTCCAATAGAGTAAATTTTTACTCAACTCCACACTGCCTTCCTTAGTTACGGATAAAGTTTATCTGACAAAAAAATTTTCCTTTCTCCCAAAACAGAGGTCACTAATTGATCACAAGGATACATCAAAATCAACTTCATGGTTTTGCATCTTGCTATTTGTGGGAAATGGGATAGATTTTTTTGTTAAAAGTTTATTAAGAATTGGTATGCTCTGGAATTTTTAGTTCACTGAAATCAGTCTTAAAACTGCAGTCAGAAGTAGTAAGCTAACTTTTTAAATGGTAAGTAAATTAGAGTTATAGTGACCAGAGTGGAATTGCCTTTCAAGCATTCTTCATGGTTATGATTATTTTATATTTTACAGAAGATGATCTAAGAAATATGGGACCAGTAGATGCTCAAGTATATCTTGAAGAAATGTCTTGGAACGAAGGTTGGAATTTTTTTTTTTTTCTCTTGACTACAGTGAAGAAAAATAATAGGGATTTTCTTTGGAATCTTAGAAAGAATTAATAGCTTGGCTTTTGACATATATGTGGGTGTTATTGTCTGGCATACTTTGTTTCTATTCAATTATTGATGTCCTCCTGTGTGACTCATTTCGTTATTTTTCCATTCTCATTAGATGAGAATAGAAAATGTTTCATAAGGTTTTCTTTTTTTAACTACTTTGATTTTTGGTTTACTCTCCATCTGTGTAATAAGGAAAATAAAGTCAAAGAAAATAATTTTTTCCATCCTTCGTATGTTGACATTACAGATGAATTCCTATTAGAATTTTTATTTATTTTTGTTTATATGGAATCATAAACTGTCAGGGCAGGGCTTTCAATGTTATATTCTTCTACTTGGAGCTTGAATTTTATACTCAGTTTTTGATTGTGTCTTAGGTGGAAAAGGAAAATCTGTCGCTCCCTTTTATACTCACTTCGAAGTGATGTCTTTTTCACTTTGCTATTACTAGAATTTTAAAACCTAAATCTAATTGCTTCTCCACTCTTTTGATAGTTCTGTGAATTGTTCTGTTTAGACGTTGCTAAGTTCCTTTTTCTAAATGAAAGTCATGAATACCACACTTCTATGTTTGTCAGTGAAGAAAATCTTAACTATTTCCTAGAATTTTTATATACTCTTAACCCTGTAACTTTATTGTTCAGCCTGCAGTAGGAATTCTCTAGAGGTTTATAAAAATTTACTAATGAGTGTGGATAGGTAGGAGATAAACTGCCCATCCTTCTTGAAACAAGGTTTAATGGAATATTTTTTGATGGCAAATTCTTAACTTGGTGCTCTTAGGAAGTGGGTCACAAGCTATACTGACTTAGAAGGGAAAGAATGTTTTTGCCTCTGGGCACTCTTCCGAAATTGCCAAATGAAATCCTCAAGTAGAAATTCTTATTTGCAGTGAATAATTATAAAACGAGGTTTTGTGTAACTGGGGCTCCCGGGGGTTGATACTGGTTCGTCAACATAAACAGGAAACGCTACTGCTGTGAAAATGAAATACACTGGTGACACAGGCTTTCATTGCTAGATCCTGAAGGGAACAGACTAGCACGTGTCATTTATCAGGGTAAATAAATGCCCAGGCAAATTTTTTTGAAAATATGGTATTGCTACTTTATCAATCGGTGTGTGTGTGTGTGTGTGTGTGTGTGTGTGTGTGTGTGTGTTTAATCTCTTATTAGACAAATGAATTCTTGCTGTAGTTGATATGACTCATACATTTTGTTTACTTATTCCTGATGTAAAAATAGTGAAAACTGGTTTTTGTAATTTTTTTCCTTTTTCAATAACATTTAAAATTATAATATTTAAGATTTATTTTAAATTAATATGGATTGATGGTTCAACCATTTGTTCAATAAACAAATATATGAACTTCCTGATACAAGTGAAAATGCCAAGATATTGAAGGAAGTATACAACATGAAGTCAACAAGAGTTATCATAAATGTGTTATTGTCCTTGGGACTTCCTAAAGTAAACTTGACAGTGAAGATACAGAAGAATCCCAACGACAGCCAGTGAATCAGTCACAAGCAGCCACAGTTAGTCTTAAAACTATTGGATGTCCTTAGATGCTTATTTAAATTACGGACTTTTTATAATTGTAAAGGTTGAAATAGTTCTTATCCTTGTGAGAAAAAAATACCGAGCAACAGCTGCATGAAGCCATTATTTTTTGCAGGAATATTGAAAAACTAGTCATGTAAGTTTTGCAATTGAAGTTACAATTTTGAATTGTTCTTTGCAATTGAAAAGAGCAGTCTTGGCAGATGAAGTTAAATAAAAAACAGATCAACTGGGCAAGTAAAAATTGTTTGAAGATTTGTTCACAGTCATTTTTAGAATAGCCTTCATCTGGAAGATGAAGATCCAGACAGAAAAGTGAATGAAGCCCTACGTGATAAACATAGCCAAGTTCAGCTTCTTGATCCAAGGACAGTATGAAATGATGTGTTTTATTATGCTTGAAGGCATATCTGACAAACTGTTGAAAGATTGAGTTAACTTCTCCAAAACCGCGGTTATTCTGTTATATAACTTGGTCATTTTTTTTCTTCATTCTTACATTTAAAATGATAATTTCTGTCAAGATATCACTTTGTTAAGTGATAGAATAATATAATAATAATAATACGTGAGTTTTTAGTCAGCACTAACATTTGGAATCATCTATTAGAAAACCCCATAGTAGCCCATGGTGGCCTCGGCATCATTTACCAAGCACATGTCACCACAGATTGTTTCTCAGTGTTCACTGAGGTGGTAAAAAACAAAATGGAAATTTAGCAAAAGAAAACCAATGGTTAGAATATGTACATTTTTAGACAACTTAATAATAAAACAATTCACTTTGTAAGCATGCTCTACTACATGTTTATTGTTGCCTCAGAGAAGATGTTAGCATTTTTAAAATTCAAGATGAAATTTTTTTCCTTATGGAGAAAAAAGGCATTGTGGTGAAAAATAAAAAGCAGGTTTGGGTGAATGAATTCATGTTTTCCTTACTGATAAAAGAAACACATAAAGTTGGCTCATTTAATTGCTAAGTTTTCCAAGGCCAAACTTCATTAGAGAACAAAAACAGGGCAGTTGAATTTTTTTTCTTTCCATTTCCTTTTCTTTTTTCTTTCAGTGGCATATGTTGAGATCTAAGTGTTAGTAAGTGAAGTTTGAGAACTGAATGACGAAATCTGATTGAAAGATATCATGGGTTTTGAGACTTCATTCATTTATCTATATAAAAAATTACAATAAGATAATGTGATCAATAATTATTGTTTTTGTTTTAGTCAGTTCTCAGTGACAGTTAAATTGAATGCCAGTGGATCAGAAATTCTTTCAGTTAAAGGACACAAGCATTTCAACTTTCTAGGAAGATGACAGACGTAATAAAATTTCCACCATTAGTAGGCTAAATGGTGTACCATATTGCCTCCTTTGGGCATCTCACTTCAGTGACTGTCTTTTTGGTTCATAAATCATTTGTAAATACCAAACAAACAGGTACACACACACACAGAAAAAAACAAAAACAAAACACTATGGTGTGTGTTTCTATATTTGAGTCGGGATTCTTGAAATAGTGTGATACCACACTAAATTCAAATGTTTAATTTGATAAACAGTTAAGTTGGTAGAATTTTCTCTGAAAGGATATATACTCCAGGCAAAAGCATGCTCATTAACCGTTAAGACAGGTAGGGTCATTTTTCTTTTTCCTTTACAGTAATACTTTGGACAAACACATTGTTGAGAAGAACGTAACATTTATACGAATCTTAAGAAAACAGAAGACTTGAAATAAATTTCATGGATCACTACTGAGCATCTGCTGTCACCCAAGATCTTGGACTATTGATTCAGAGCTTCAGTCCATCTCCTCTACACATAAAGATTTTTGATAGATAATTTTTAGAAACACTGTCCATACAAGAAATGTTTTCACATTTTCATTTAATGCATTTTTTTGTTTACTGAGCTTCTTTCTTTTGTTTTGCAATTTCTGTGGAATAAACAGCTTTTTTTGTGTGTGTGTGGCTGTTAAAGTGTCACTTGTAAGTGTTTAAAGCATTATTTTGTTTTCTCTGCAGATGAGCATTCTTTTTCTATGAGTTGCCGTTGTGGTGGAAAATACAGTGTTTCCAAGGATGAAGCAGAAGAAGTTACCCTGATTTCTTGTGATACATGTTCACTAATTATAGAACTCCTTCAACGTAGCTGAAATTGTTCACTAAGTGGAATCCTTGAATTGTGTATTCACATTGAGGAGAATCCATTGCAACTTTGTCCATTCAAGCAACTGTATAAAGCTGATAAAAACAAAGAGGTAGGGTGTTTTTGTTTTTTTTTGTCAGCTCTGTTACTTGCAGAGAAATAAGATTGTCAAGCAAAGTCTACCCCAGATTAATAGAAAATTAATTTAGCTATTTCTGTGTATTTATAATTTATATTTACAAATTGCCCAACAAATGGACTTGAATTATACATTATATTTAGTGAATTCCCATTCGAGAACTTCGTTATTGATTCATTTCTCCAAATGAGCATGTCTCTTTTAATGGATCACAGTATCACTCTTTTATAGTTATTAAGTTTCTGAGGAATGTGATATTTCTAGCTGCCAAAGTTATAGGCCTGTTGTACAACTGTCTCAAAATCTCAGGTCTTTAGAATTAAATGTGAATATCATGTGATCCTAGTTCTCCCATAATGAAGGCTGAATATGGATATTCATGAGTTAATAAAGTTAATAAAGAAGGTGATGGGGCTACTATAGAAAGAAGTATAGTTGTTGGAGTCAGGATACTGGACTTCAGTGCTGGCACTATATTTCCAAATTCTTCCTGTGGCTGTATTAATGGGAGTAAGCTTCTTGAACACTGTCATCTTCAGCTTTAATCTAGGAAATGGTAGCTTTAGAAAAAAATAATTTTAAACAGGTGCATTCCTTTCCCTTTTATTTCAGAGTACAAACAAAGATATAGTATTAATGCCTATATTTAGGAATAAGATCCACTACACTGGTGGTATAATGAAATGGACTTTTATAATGTATTATTATTGATTATAGTAGACTGCAAAGGTTTTATTTTTTTATATATTTAATATCCTATGTACAGCATAAATCAGTACTCATTTAAAAAGGAATCATTTATGGGGTCACTGAAAATTTCTTACTTAATTTCAAATGAGTAAGCCATGCATATATGACTTAGCAGCTTTTCATTAGGTTGACCTATTGGTATTTATTGTTGGTTTGGACTTAATAAAACTAGTTTCTACCTTGACTTGTAAATGTAATGAAATTATGAAGCACATTCATGAAGAGATTACTTGTCATTACACCTTGAAAACCAAAAATTCAAAACTGAGTTTGTCATCTGTGTTTTCCCCCTAAACATATTTTTATATGTATCATAAAATTTAGATGATTTATTTTGGATTGCTTTTATTGATATATTTTGACTTAATATAGCTTGCAGATTGTGTGTTACTTATCTTTACATTTAACAGTTAAAAATAACTAAAACTGAATAGCAAATAGTTTATTAGAAAGTACATGGTCTCAGTGGCAGTAACAAATTCACTTAAACAGGAGACAATAATCAAATCAAAAGAATAAATGTTTGCTAATCATCAGAAAATCTGTGACCATTAGGACTATCACGTAGAAATCCAAAATCACTCAGAGGCCAAATCTGTAAAAATCAAAACGTTATTGAAGACAATTAATGAAAGTGATGTTATAATATTCCTTTTTTTCATTCATCCCTTTTCTCCATATCATATATTTAAACACTTTCTCCTTATTCTTTGGTAAAGAACAAATTTTCTACTTCAAACTAAGACTTTGGAAAGTAAACTTTTGTGTGTCTATGTATTTAAACTCAGAAGTTTGGAACATTCAAACATAGAATTATATGTGTGTCGTGTGAATACAGTTGACCCTTAAACAGCATGGGTTTGAACTTCATAAGTCCACTTATACTCAGATTTCTTTCAATAAAAATACAGTTGACCTTCTGTATCCAGGGGTTTTGCATCCATGGATTCAACTAACAGTGAATTGCAAAGAGTATTTTCAATTCATGGTTGGGGATCTGTGGATGCAGAGGGACAACTGTATGCATTGTTCTGTGCCATTTTATATAAGGGACTTGAGCATCCTTGGATTTTGGTATGTGGGGGATTCCTGGAACCAGTACTGGATACCATAGATACGTTTTTGGGAAATCAAAAGTTATACATGGAAAAAAAACAGTTATACATGGACTTTCAACTGCATGGGGGTTCAGTGCCCCAACTCTTGCATTGTTTAAGGGTCAGCTGTATATATGTGTGAATGTGTGTGTGTCTGTGTTTTCTTTTATTCCCTCAAAGTTAACTGTAAATCTAAGTACTTGAATATAAATTAGCCAACAGCCTGAAGTGTTCGTGTCTGTTTTTCACCTTACTGATTGTGACATAAAGAGGAGCCAGTGCAAACAATAGTCTTTCCTAAGAATCACATATGTGCTACAACCATGATAAGTTCATTACTCACTGTACATATCTGCATTACAGGTAGTTTGACTCGAGACTGCTCTTCTGCAAATGCATATCAATGTATTCCCAGGAGATGAACATGGTTGTAAAGTTGTATGAGAGGGAAATTTAGAAATCTAAATTAAAGGTTTCTTATGCTACAACTAAGGTTCAAACAAAAAATTATTCTCCATGACCCGTCTCAATGCAGGGAAGGGGTAGTGTTTACAGCTACGAAGGCCACCATGTTCATAATTGTTATTGCGACAGTTAAGTCCACTGACAGCCTAAGGAGTTTAAAGTTCATTTTGAGAGAAACTTGTTTTCCTCAGCTCAGAGAAGAAAGCCTACATTTAAGCAGAAAGCAGTACCTTAAAGAAGATACGTCCTCTTATTAGTCCATATGGAATAGGTCCATAGCACCTGGAATCTGTAGAATTCTGTAGATTATCACCTTCTAACCAAACGTGACCCGTTGGCACCTAGAATTAGAAAAGAAAGCAGCCCCTTTAAAAAAGAACAAAATAAATTTGGATACTACAAATGAAAAAGTATGTCTTACGGAGGTAGGGAGAAATGTCCGAAAGTTCTCTTTTATAAAATACATACAAACCCTATGATTTGCATTTTTGCTTTTATTTCTTGCACAATAACTTTTACTAAATATTAGTAAGAAATATTAAGGTTTCAACTTTTTAAAAGACCTTTTTTGCCACATGATTCCCAAACATTAATTTGTTACACAAACTCCAAACTGAGGTTATAAAACATCAAAACAGTGTGACAGGGTCATTAATTTAATAGACTTCAAAAGAGGTCATTAGGATGCTGACTGGAAATGTGCCCTCCTGTCTCGGTAACAGTGTAAGCAGGGAAGCCACTCACTCAGCAACATCCTGGGGCCAATACCAAGACCAGACCTATTAGAATGCTCATGATGAACTAAATGGTAATTGATGGTGACATCAATTACAAATAATCTCATCATTTTATTGGAGTGGGCTTGTCAGAATTCTAATTAAGATCCCTGTTTTGCCTTTGTACAGGCTGTATCTTCAATACATTATACTTCAATAATGACCATCAAGAAATAGAAGGACCTATTATAAAATCATCAGTTGTAAAATTAATGATGGTGACCTTCTACTAAATGAAAAGACCCTAGTTCCTAGATGTCCTGTGTTTTAACTGGTAAATAACATAAGTTTACATTTTCAGTCAATGACGATAAGCATGTTTGGAACAGAACATGTTACTTTAAAAAAAATGCCCTTTTTGATAAGAGACATTTGCCCATTGATACCTGTTTAACTTAAACTTAAAAAATTACTCTCTAGCAGCAATCTTTAAAATTGCATTTTAAAAGTTTTCATTTTACAGTTTTTGTTATCCAAGTAAGTTGAATTATTGACCAGTCCAAAATTATCTTTTGGGAAGGAATTTATTTTCACTGTTCTTTTGACTGGCTATTACTTGGGAACCTTAAGTGAAGAAAAATAATCCTATTGGGTTTAATAAGAAATGACTGCAATTTTTTAAAATGTCACAAATTACTTTTTAAAAAAGATTTCATTTTTTTAGAGCAGTTTTAGGTTCACAACACAATTGAGAGGAAGGTACAGAGATTTCCTGTATGTCTCCCGCCCCCACAGTATTGGCACCGCCACCACCACCACCAGAGCGCTATGTATTTGTTACACTTGGTGAACCTACTTGACATCATGATCACTCAAAGGCCATAGTTTACCTTACAGTCACTCTTGGTGATATACATTCTATGGGTTTGGACAAATGTGTGACATGTACCCATCATTCTAGTATCATAAGGGTATTTTCACTGTCCTAAAAATCCTCCGTGATCTGTCTATTCATTCCTCCTCTCCCCATTTCCTTTTGGAAAAATAAATTTATACAAGCATGTAAAATTTCAGTTTCACTTTATATCAGATTATATAATTTTTAGAATGTCTTGTATCATGTAGAAATATTTGCCAAAACCAATCAAATTATTTTCATTCAGATGCACTTAAATATTAAATTTCTCTACTTGGACATAAGTTTCTTGAAAGAATATCAGACATTATAAGAAGGCTCACTTTTATTAGTGGAACTAGTTATAGGTTCTAGAGCCAATAGTAAGGTTTGTTCCTACACACATGCCGTGTTTCTCCAAAAATAAGACCTAGTCAGACAATCAGCTCTAATGCGTCTTTTAGAGCAAAAATTAATATAAGACCCGGTCTTATAGTATAGTAAAATAAGACCGGGTCTTATATTAATTTTTGCTCCATAAGATGCACTAGAGCTGGTTGTCCGGCTATGTCTTATTTTCGGGGAAACACAGTAACAATTCTTAGGAAGACAGAAACCAAAGTTGGAACTCAAATATTTGCTAGTGTTTAAGTAGAAATTTTTGTAAAGTACAATCACTTTTGTAGCAGTTATGCCCTAAGTTTCTTCCAAATTAGCTAAATAAAGTGACGAAGTATTATCTCTGTTATAGTAAAATTAATAAGCACAGAAAGAAATCTGCTAAGACCAACCCAGAACATATCACCAGAAACCCATGGAGGAGCGTGACCTAGACTCGCTACACCTGGTCCTTGACTGCAAGGGATAGAACAAAAGGGATTAATAGTAACACAAACCAGTTTGTATATGTGGTTTTCTGGTTTATTCAATCAAATACACACACACAAACCTCATTTGATCCTTAAAACTACCTGTGAAGTACTGCTATTGATATTTAATAGCAGAAGAAGTAGGTGCAAGTATGGGACATGCTAACTCCTACTTATCTGAAGCCCACACATAGTAATATGCACACATCCAGTTATATTAGGTTGGTGTAAAAGTAATTGCAGGTTTTGCAATTTTTAACCTTTTAAACCGCAATTACTTTTGCACCAACCTAATAGTAAAGGAATAACCTCTACATGTTAAAGACTTCAATGCTTGATATAAAATGCACAAATGAAGGAAACAACCTCATCATGGATGGTACCTTTAACTAGTAAGAGCTTCTCTCTAAACAGGAAAACCTCTAGGTGTGGATCTTTTATTATAAATCAAAGCAGTCACCTTTGCTGACCCTACCTCTCCATCAGTTACTCAGTTTCTCAGTAAAAAATTCAGGATGTTTGAAATTCTTCCACTTTTGAAATACATAAGTATTTTTGGTATGGGGTAAGGGGGTACACCTTAAAAATCAATTTTACAAATGTATACTATATTTACACTAAAATGTACTCATTTTAAGTTCTGACACCAGTTTTGAAAAATGTGCACACCTATACAATCACCAAGCACAGTCAGGATGGAGAACGTTTCTGTCATGCCTAAACGTTCCCTCCTGTTCCAGGTAACTCCCCTCCCCGCCCCCCGCACCCCCAATCGACACCCAGTCCCAGGCAACTAGTGATCTGGCTGCTAATATTAGACAGTTTCACCTGTTCCTAAATTTCATATAAGTGAAATTGCACAGTACATCCTATTTTGCTCTGGCTTTGTTCAGCAATAGTTTATGATTAATCCATGTTGTATGTATCAGTCATTCATTCCATTTTACTGCTGAGTAGTGTTCATTGTCAATTACAATGTTTACCCATGAACTGGCTGAATGATATTTGAGTTGTTTGCAGTGTTGGGCTCTTACAAATAACGTACTATGAACATTCGTGTACAAGTCTATTTCTTTTCAGTAAATACCTATGGGTAGAATTCCTGGGTCATATGTATATGCTGAACCTTAAAACTGTCCAAAGTGATTATACCATTTTACACTTCCAGTATCAGTGTATGAGTGTTTCTGTTGCTCCACAACCTTGGCTATTGGTATCAGATTGTGGTTTTCGTTTGCATTTCTCTGATGAGCATTTTTTCTTGTGCCTATTATGTATCTTTTGTAAAGTAGCTATTAAAATATTTTAACCGTTTTTAAAATGGAGGAAACTGTTTTAACAGACCCATCAGCTCCAAGTCTTTTTTTTTTTCTCCTGTATTTTTTCCCCCAATCTAGTTGTGGAGTTGTTTTCAGTCTAGTTGTGGAGGGTGCAGCTCACTGGCCCATGTGGGAATCGAACTGGCCACCTTGGTGTTACGTATGAGTACTGCTCTAACCAACGGAGCCAACCAGCCACCCGGGTTGTTTTCGTTGGTATTCATTTTAAGAGTCCTTTATGTACCTTGAGTACAAGTCCTTTGACAGGCATTGCAAATATTTTCTCCCAGTCTGGAATCTTTTCCTTTGTAGTCTCTAATCTATTGTAAAGACGATACAATACATTTTTAAGCTCTAGAAACTTCACTTGGTTCTTTTTTATATTCATCATTTCTTTTCCTCATTATGTTCACGCTCCAGATCCTTGAAAATATTTAGAATTGGTGTTTTAGAGCACATGTCTGTTAATTCCATTATCTCTGTCATTTCTGGATCTATTTAACTGATTTTTCTTCTAGTTGTGGGTTACATTTCCTACTTCTTAACGTATCTAGTAATTTGTAATTGAGTTGGACACTCATTTGTTGAGTGGATCTTGTTGTCTTTAGAGTGTGTTAAATGTTGAAGAGGTCTGTTTGTTTTGGGGGAGGCAGTTAATTTAGCTGTGGATCATTTTCTTTGAGCCTTACCTTTAAGCCTGTTAGGCTGAGTCTGTCTTACACTGTACTCTAAGGACTACTTTAACCCTACTAATAAAGCATGATATTCTAGGGTCTCCACTGGATGCTCTGGATATTCAGTGAGATCTGTCCACTCTGGCTGGTCAGAATTCAAGGGCTCCCAGCCCCTGTGAGCTCTGGGAATGCTCAGCTTCCCCCTTGCTTGGTCTCTCTGTTTCACCATAAGCAGGTACAATTTAGTACACATTTAGCCCAAAAACCAAGAGAATACCTACATAGATTTCTGGAGGTCATTCTGTAGCTCTGTTCTCCCTGGTGGTATGATCCATAAATTCCAACCACGTAAACGTCCCTCTGTCTCCTCACTGAGCAAGATCACTGTGCTGTTTGAATTTTCCCTCCTCCTGCCTCCTGGAAACTGCTTTCAGGCAGAAGTATAGGGCTTCCCTAGTTTGTTTCCGTTCCCTCAGGGATGTGTCTGGAACTGCCTGCTGTGCACTGTTTGAAAACAGTTGTTTCACATATTTCGTCCAATTTTCTAGTTCTTTATGGCAGGAGGGCAAGTTCAGCACCAGTTACTCCATCATTATTTTTAGCATACTTCATAACAATATGAAAAGAATCCTTTTGGTGAGAACTAAAAGTTTTGATGTAAGTGTGCCTTTGGCATCTCCACCTAGCGTCCCCTTCAGTGGCATTCTGTAACATGATTTTGTTTTACCCTTTCCCTGTCAAAATTTCCAGCAAAGATTTGCCAAACTCAGCCTGCAATTATGTAGGAACAAGGAAGTTCACTACTGTATTGCTTGCATCTCAAAATTGGCAACAGTATAAATATTCCTCGGTAGGCAGATGTTAAATAAAATGTAGTTTATCTATATAATAATAGACAAACTGGTTAAAAAACCAATAGATTTACATGAGTATAGTCAGTGAAAAAAGTAAGTTATAGGGCAATGTGTATAAATGTTTAAAGAAAATCCACAAAACGTTTCTTATATATTTCAAAATTTACATTTTTGTGACAAATATGTATTAGACAATTTAAGTATACAGAGGGTGCCAAAAAAATGTATACACATTTTAAGAAAGGAAAAAAACTGAATTAAAATTGTAATGATCTGGGGTGGCCAGCTGGCTCAATTGGTTAGAGCACAGTGCTCAGGACACCAAGGTCGCGGGTTGGATTCCCACATGGGCCAGTGAGCTGCGCCCTCCACAACTAGATTGAAAAAAAGCAACGACTTGACTTGGAGCTGATGGGTCCTGGAAAAACACACTGTTCCCCAATATAAATTTTTTTAAAAATTGTAATACTCAATATATACTGATAACAAAAGATGAATACAAGTAATGTTTGACTTCTGCAATTACAAGAGGTGCTCAAAGTGGTTATCATCAGCGTAATTTTAATACCTTTCTTAAAATATGTACACATTTATTTGGCCCCATCTGTAGATACATATATATGCACACACACACATATACATGTGTGTGCCTTAATATGCGTAGCCCTTTTAGTAGTGTGGAAAGAGAGGGACCTAATTCCAATCCATCTGCTTCTTTGTATAGTACAAGTAAATCAATGCAATTAGCAGTATTATCACCAGATCTCTGGGTAACTAAAACGTTAGTCTAGCTAAGAACTCATTTATTTAAACAAACATAAAGTACAACACATTTTTCATATGAATCTGAAACTCAAAATTTGGCCTCTGGTATGGCCTTTCAAGAAACAGAGAAATTTCCTTTCTAACTCAAAACAGAGTTATTATCTGTTGGATTAACTTACTGACTATCACTAAACTAAAAATTCAAAACAGATAAGAGAAAAATATTCTATAGCAATACTATTATAACAAAATATTAACAGATAAAATAGATTAAAATACATTTTTAAATGTATATTTTAAGAAGCTATCATAACTTTCTAACTAAAGTAGAACAGGACTCCAATAAATGCATTTATAATAAATATTTTGCAAATGGCCAATAATGGAAATCTCTAGTTCCATGCCTCTGTTCATTATTTCTCATAACTAAAACTTTTAATAGTTAGATTACTTTTCCTTTTTATACTTCTGTAAATCTTTCATGGTAACTTGGATGAACACATGAGACTGAATAAGAATATATAAATAATATGTTTATAATGATTGCCACAGAGAACACTTTACTTTTGCTCAAATCTGAATTTTCCCAGGGTCTAAGAAATAGCTAACTTTAGGGCTAAATTTTAAAGCATTAAAAGAACGCTTAAATCATTCTTCTTTTTCCTTTCTACGTCAGAGATTTCCTTCCTGAGCTACGATAAAACCCAATCTCAGCTGGACAAAAGAATCAAGTCTCTCTAGTTCTCAACTATACTTATTGATGGCTAGTTAAGTGCCTCCTTTACAATACAAGCAACAAATGTAATTGCCTCATGGCCTGTGGGTGTCCACTTAACAAAAGAGGCTTTTGTGACCCAACCCCCAGGTGTTACCTTTCTTGATTCAAGTGAAATCTGATGAAAGAATCCACAATATCAAATAACACATTTACTAAACTATAATCAAACTCATTAAGCAAAGAATATCTAAGAAAAAGTTCTGTCTGAAGAGTAAGATATTTGTGTTTTTGACTTTTCAAAAAACAGAAAAGCCTAGTACCATATTTTATTTTTAATTATCCCTTTGTTTGCCAGATAATTTATAACTTATAACCAGCAAAGGTAAGGGTGGGCACTGGCCCTACTATTGCTCATGCCTCTTTAAAATGGTTCTTCTCGAATGACTGGGAATAAAAAGGAAACAATAGTTATTAAAGAAGCAAACAAAAATCATAAAGGCAAGGAAAGGGGCAAAGTTTTTGGAATTATTTTTTGACATGATTATTTTTTCATTTTCCTGAATTATATAGGAAAAGGCAAAGCACACATTTTATGAAAGCAATCAGAAAGCCTAGTTTCTTTTTGGCAAAAACAAACAACAGTACATTTAATCTTAAAAGTATTTCAATTTCCAAATATATTTTGAAGAGTTTGTTTTGTTTCTCATGGAAGGATAAATATGAAATATAAAATACATAATTTCCCTGCCCAGGAAAAAAGTCCACATAATGAATGTACATTCATAACATGTCATTTTAGTCTAATTAATAATTAATACTCAAATAATTGTTTTTTATGTTACCATCTTCCAGATAAACAGAACCAAGTCAAATTACTATACCATTGTGTGGCTAATGCATATTCTGCTTAATCATGATATGTAACCAAAATGTAGCCATGGTATGATACTATGCACAGAAATTACTGGAGAGAATATTTGGAAAATGAAATAATTTATTAATTATATAGTTCTAAAAGAATGTCATAAACCCAATTTTTTTTTTTTGACTCATGCAGCAGCAAAATTAGAAACACCACCATTCAATAACTGTTGGAGTTTACCCTTCCTATAACAACCAACAAAAGCTATATACAAAGACATGTATGTCAAAGTGAAGCATTAAATCCCCCAAAAGGCAATCACGTAGAAGAGCTTTTAAGAACAAAAAGCTGAGAAAACATCATTAATCTTTAATTTAAAAAAATGGGAGTGTCTCACGTGTCAGTTTTGGGTATCTCTGAAAGCAAACTTAAAGGAACAGTTTCACTCATCTTCTATTTTCATTGACACTCTTCTTGCCACAACTTCCTGCCCACATTTGTCTACCTGAGTGGAATATCTGGATTCCTGATGGATGTGCTCCCAAATGCTAGATGCATGACAAAGGGATTAAGATTTTAAGGACCAGGCAACAGTTAACACAGTGATTATTTCAGTGGATACTATTTCCATGCAATCCTGCTCTTTTGCTCTCAGTTTAAATTCTGACTTATTACTATCCTATCTGCATCATTCCTGGAGACTGTTATTGTCCTTCCCTACTTAAAAATGGTGCCACCTTAGATTCATAGCCATTATTACCAAAGAGGAATTTACACAAAGTCCAGTAAGCTATACATAAAGCACTGGAGTGGGGGTAATGATGGAGGATGTTTTTTACTAACAACCTCTATTTCATAATTGAGCATCTCCCTGCTGCGTAGGTTTAGAGCTTAGTCTAAGACTTGACTTGCTCATTCTCACGGCTTTTGCAAGCTAGATTCCTTCATCTTCTCCCTAAGTGTTCAATACCATCCAGCCTGAATTAGGAATCTTTGATGGGTTGCTTAGCATAGTGGTTAAAGAGATACAGTCTACAGTCATAGTCTAGAGTTCTAAATGTTGCTCTGCTACTTAGTAATTAAGCACCTTGGACAGGCTATTTAAACCTCATCTATACCACTGGGACTAATAAGTGCCTTACAGAAATATTCTGAGAACCAGTGAAATAACACATAAGGCTCCTGGCACCCAGTAAGCACTCACTAAATATTAGCTATTGTTATTAGCAATTGCCCCAGCTGCTGATATGAATGATGCCTTCTTTGTTCCTCATCTTCCTATGTAGTCGACTCAGAAATCTGCAAAATGAACTGTGCTTTGCAATTTTACTTTGGGTATGTTTTTGGTCATTTTCTTTTATACTGTATTCAATTACATAGATCTGGTATTAGCCAAGACTTTGAATTGAATCCAGCATAATTTAAAATGTACATTAGTTGTGAATAGCTACCATAATTATGTTAACTGATTTAATAAAACTCAGTTTTAAGACCAAATCATCCAAATATATTAAAGACTAACATTTTTACTCTTTTAATAGGCAGCTTCATCAAGCAGTGTTTATTAAATACCAAATGCTTAGGCTCTCCCTTATGAAGTATTCATTTCTTCAAAACCATCTACCAACTAGTCAGAAGGCAGAGAAAGGGGCAGAAGGTTGGGACTGAAGCCAGTAAACAGACCCTTCCATCCCAGCCACTTGATACTAATGTCCCATTCCTACAGAATTTTTTTCCTAGGACGATGTATTATTTTGCTCTCTGACTTCTTTTCTTGTATCATACTACAACGATACCTGCTTTGGTTTTAGATTACTATTTAAAAGAAGCCTCTTATAGTCTAATTTCAAGACTATTTCTGTACTTTGATTTTAATATAACCTGATGTAGACCCTGGTTCTCATATTCCAAAAGATGAGCTAACTTAATGCAACACAGGGTATTTCACAGACTAGTAGAATATAATGTTAACTACATAAATAATGAGTTTTCCCATGCTCTCCGAAAATGTCTAAATAGTTGGTAAATCAGATGCATACTGTACAAATTATATACTAATACGTTTCCACCAAAATTTTGATTCCTGGGACTTCAAAGAATTCTTCTCAACGCCAAACTCATCCCTATATGAATTTATTCCTATAGATCAATCTCTGTAGCTCTTTTCAATTTTCTGCGATCTTTGTATAACTACTTCATATAGAGACTGGCTAGAGAACTGACTTACAACGAAGTGGTATTAGAAACAGAATATCAGGGATAGAAAAGAAACAATTAAATATGTACATCATTTTGTACTTGATGTTACTTATGCATTTAATAAAAGAAAAAGCTTTGTATTGCATGTTTTTCTTTGACAGACAGACATTCTCCTACTTGTGTGTTATTCATCAAAACTACAACTCTAATGTTCCATACCCTGGAAGTTATTTAGAATGAAATCTAGCTTTGTGAATACAAAATTGCAAATTAGGCAGGTAGATGACAGATGACATTTTTTGTAATGGTATAAGATACAAAGAAAACAGCTGAAGATATTTAAAAAGATTGATCTCCAAAGGCTGAGAGCATCAAAACATTGTTTTGATTAAGAAATCATGAAAATATACTGTGGACATCAGGAGGAAATAGCATAGCATCCAGATGTCATTCTGGGAAAGCACTTGGGTTTTTTACCCACTTCTTATATAATAATTTAATTACCATTATATTAATTTAAGATATCATCTATCTTAGGCTTATTTAGTAGGCTTCTATACTACTCAAAAATTGAATATATCTTCTGTCCATTTCCCAAATTAACATCTCCCCCACAATCCCCTATTTTAATATACCATGACCCCTATTACTAAAGCCAGGAACTTGAGTCAACTTTAAGCCTTTCAATTCCATCTCTTCCAGCATCCAATCCTGTCAAGATATTACCTTAATCTTTTTCCAGAACTCTGTACTGCTTTCCATTCTTAATGTTATTATGTCAGTTGTGTCTTATAGCCTATTAACTGGTCTTCCTACCTCCAGTCTCTCTTACTCCAAACCATCATCTATTAGTCTACACTAATATCAGGGTGATCTTTTAAAAACTAAGTGTAATAATATTCCCCTGCTTGAGATATACAAGGAACTGAGACCTGTTTACCGTTTCATTTTTATCTCCTTTCACTACCCACCCCTCCTACTATATGTTTCAGACACAGGGACTTACAGGGCAGCTGCCCAAAGCACAATATGCACTTTCCCTGTAGACCTGAGTATTCAGCTTGCTTTGGCTAACTCCTACTCATCCTTCAGAACTTCAACTCAGGTTTCACCTCCCCAGTCAGGACTAATCCTACTCACCCCAGTCTAGATAAATACACTCTTGTGTCTTCTCATAGCATTTTATATACTGTTCTTTTACACCATGTAATCATTCCTTGTCTGTTCCTCCAGCTTGACTGCAAGATCCTAAACCTGTACTGTCCAGTATGGCAGCCACTACTAACACATGTGGCTACTTAATTATACAAATTATATAAAGTTAACAATCCAGCTCCTCAGACACACTAGCCACGATTCCAGCGCTCAATAGCCACGTCTACCTAGTGGCACCATATTGGACAGTGCAGATACAGAACATTCCGTTGTTGCAGAAAGGTCTGTAGGACAGCACTGCAGGCGGGGAGGGACTTGATCTACTCAACATGGTGTTGGTGGCCCCCAAGTAAGTGCTCAATAAATGTTTGTGGCCTTAAATGTATGAATAAATAAAAGGAAAAGCAAAGCTGTGAAGTTAATGTCAGGCAAATTTTGCTCAGTTGTATGGCCTCCTGAAGGCCATTTAAATCATCTCTTCTATTCCACCCCCCAAATCCAGTAGGTTCCAGTTGCTTCTGAGGCACAGCTAAATGCCTGACTATGGGACTGCTTTGGGGTGAGGTATATTTGCAGCTAGGGTCTGAGGTTCACATCAGTCTTTGTCTCTAAACCTACTTTGACTTTCTTTACAAATTTCACATCTCTTCAGAAGACATGTTTCTCTAATCCTTCCTGGCTGAGAGATTCATACACACGATTTATAAGAAGCATATCAGAATCTTAAGTTGATTTTAGAATTTAAAATTACCCTGTAGCTTTAAGTACTTTTGTCTCCTTTCCTGTTAGCTCTGCATGTGTGTCTAGTGGGCATGCAAACACCAGCTGTGTGCCAAATTAAATGATTCCTAAATTTTCTTAAAAATTAAAAGTTATAAAAATTCTAATCCAGGAGGAAAGCATTCTCACATGTCTAGGTTAGCAATACAGTGGCTTATAACACCAATTTACTGCATACCTGCTTTTATATCTGTTATCCCTCTTTTCCCATCTTACTTTAGGTAGAGAATAGGTTAGTAGAATGAGAATGCTTTTATGGACTAAGATTAAATGGGTCACAGAGACCTGTAGAATTTTAATTCCCTAAAGTGGTAACACAGAACTTCATTTAGTTGCTTATTTCAAAAGACATTTGAACATATTCCACCTAGTAAACAGCAGCTTTCTAGCAGACCACTATATCATATTAGGAAGCCACACGAAACAGGAATATATTCTCTTTCCTACTATCAGAGATGGAGGCTGCTTCAGATGCTGACATTGAAAAGCAGCATTACAATTTCAGTCTTAATTTCCCATACTTACTTTTAGGCAACTTTAAAGTAAAGTAGTCTCATAACTTGCAGATAAAAGTACATATAATATTTGAATTTTATTGAATTGCACAACTACCTAGATTCACACCAATGGCACTGACTTTCCAACTTTGAGTTTGAAACTCAGACCAACTTTGAATGGTTAAAATATTTTTAGATAAGCAAAATATATTAGTTTCAGGAAGACCAGCTAATCTTTCAGTGGAAACACTGATCTTCATACATACATACATACATATGCATATACCGGGGGTGCCAAAACAATGTATACAAATGGACACTTTGGTCAGTGTTGCTCAAGCGGTAGTTTGCCGTAATCAGAAGTGTCTGGACACTGATGGTGACCACTTTGAGCACCTCTTGTAATTGCAGAAGTCAAATATGACTTCTGTTCGTCTTTTATTATTGGTATATATTATTACAATTTTAATAGTTTTTTCCTTTCTAAAAATGTGTATGCGGTTTTTGGCACCTTCTGTTTATATATACTAAAACATATATAAAATAAAACCCATTTCTACAAAATAAAATTCTATAAACTATATATTATTGTTAAACTAAGACCAAATTCTTCTGAAAATGTTCAGAGAACACATCAGAAAATGCTTAAGTTGTGGGGGCCCCAAGATTCTTAGTGTTAACATCAGAAGAAAAACACCTCAGAATTGTAAACAATAAGTCAAATTTATCTTCAGAATTGTGTTAACTATAGGATGAAAAAGTCATGTCATCTCCGCAGTGAACTTCACTTTAGCAAAAAAGTAAACATATTTCCTCCACATCAGCTGCAATCAAGGCATTAGCCGTATGCCATGATTGATTAACCTGGAGGCCGTTGCTGAGAAATGGATGTGTAGCACAGGTTTTTATCACTACAGTCTGCAAAAAGCAAGTCCCTTGTTTAGATATCCTTGTTGTAATAAGTGACATTATTAGGTAGGTCTTCTATTTAAATGACATAAGGATTTAGTGTATCAGCAGCTTATAATAAACAAGACCTTTCAATCTGATGATTCCTCTCCCTACACAGAAGTACTTTTTCTGTTTATAATACAAGTGGTAATAGAAGGCCATATGGTTGTGACTTTTAGCTAAAGTAAATGACATTTAAACAAACAGAAAAACAGCATTAGGATATTCAAGGATCTGAACTATAACCTAAATACACAGTGCACATTAAGGGGCTATTAGTGTTAACTATATAAAGTGACCGTTTTCTAATGCTGTCAAATTAGTGAGATTGTTTTTCAGTTTGTCAATCAGTTTTATTTAAGTATTTTCCTGTATACTATAAAACAGCATTATTACTGGCATACTGTCCCATTTCCAAGTTCTTTTTAAGAAAACTAAACTACCAGTACATCCTGAGAACATTCAATCAATTCTTTCTGAAATGTAAAATTGTCTCTGTTTCTTACTGTACCACCAATAACAATAATGATGTCATTCATTAACATACTCTACAACTCAAAAAGAAAAAATGTAAGAAATACATCCTTATTCACCTACCATCACCCTACTGTGGTAACAGACCACTATCATTTGATGAACGCCATTTCATTTTTTGTGTGTAACACTGGACTCTATGGTATCAAGAACCAAATGCTTTAAATAGCTTGATATTTTGAAAGATCAATAATAAAAGTAAAAACAATTTTTCCAATAACTACAGATATGTTTCCTTTAACAACAGCAAAAGACTGCTATGATTTAACTGCAGGAATATACTGAAATATTCATCTATTTCTACTAATAGGTCCTTTTTCAATATAGAGTGGCTGCTGTGGTTGAGAAACTAAAATTCAATAAATAAAATTTTAATTTTGGAATATTTTTAAAAATGATTATTTGTTTTGTAATGAACAACTACTGGAAAGCAGAGGTTGACAAAGAAGCAGTTTATCAACTACAGGTAACAACTTTAGCCATTGTTAATCTGCCAATAAAAGGATCAAAGAACACAATAATTTGTATAGTATAATAAATATGTCCAAAAGGTACATGCATTTCTACTGAAATACAGAAAACTCTCATTTCCTCACAACCTCATTAGTAGGTACTGCATGTTAGAAGGGTGACTTAGCTTTCACTATAACAAACCACCATAGCATTTCTGAAGCACCAGACTTTCCCTCAAACTAAGAGCAAGGTAGGTCCAGGGTTCCTCAGAAGACTTAGACCAAGTTCAGGGTATTCTAAATTGATAGGTCAATTCAGAGCCAAGTGAATTTTTAGTCTGCTTAAAACGAGGGCTGGAAAATATCATTCAGTCCAAATAGAAGTCACTTGGGGAAAGGAACACTTAGCACTCTGCTGTCCTGATACAAAACAGGAACATTCCAATATTTTCTGCACCTTTCATCTGCGATTATAGAAGGTGACCAAACAGCCCTACCATGGAAGTAGCTTAGCTTTCAAGTCTTCTCTGAAGACTAGCATGACCACAGATTGGCAATTCACTGGGAGCCTACAGTGTGAGCCCCAGGAACTCCAATCTTACTGAAAAACAGTAACAAAATGTACTTACTTGAGAGCAAGTTTGCAGTAGAAACTAAGAGAAGAAACTGGGGAGAAGCAGAATAGAAACTAGAACAAAACATGGTCAGACCCTATTCACATATACATTTGTCCACCCTGCAAATACTGTTTAAGTACCAGTAGATGCCAAATCAGAGTTTAGGTTCTGGGGAATCAGTTGTGATCAAAACAAATACCTGCCATCAAGAACCTTCTAGAGAAAGGGTTAGCAAACTTTTTCTGTGAAGGGCCAGATAGTAAATAGCCTAAGCTGTGCAAACCATATATAGTCTGTTTTAGTGAAAGCAGCCACAGACAATATGTAAATGAAAAGTATGCCTGTGTTCCAATAACTTAATTACAAGAACAGGCATCAGGAAGAATGATCGTGTAGGGTCTTGTAGACCATCCTAAGGCCTCTGGCTTTTATTATGAGATAGGGAGCCAGTAGGGTCTTTGAGCAGAAGAGTGACGTTCCTCTTAAAAAGCATTATTCAAAAGGATTATTTCAGCTACTATGTAGAAAATAATCAGTGGAAGGGTAGGAAGGCAAGAAGATAGGAAAGATATGAGCAGAGAGAGCAGTTCAAAAGGTACAGAAAACTACAGACAGATGCATTTGCCTTGCACCAGATGGTAGCAGTGATGGTGGCAAGAAGTGGTCTAATTCTGATTGTACTTAGAAGATACCATCATCGTGATTTGCTAATGAACTGGATGTGGGGTGAAAGAGGAAGTGAGTCATGGATGACTCCATGGTTTACGACCCGAGCAAGCAGAAAAATAAGAGTTAACACCCTTACTGCGATGGGAACATGTATAGGAGGAGCCAGTTTGGGGAGGAAAACCAGGAGTTTCGTTTTGGACATGTTGAGTTTCAGGTGACCATTATATACTAAAGTGGACATATTAGGCAGATTTTAGATACATGGTTCTGGAGTTCAGGAAAGAAGCTGTGGTTGATATAAATAAATTTAGCAGTTAAATTAGACAGTATTTAAAACCGTAACACAGGATGAGGTCACCTAAATTGAGTATATATAAACAAGAGAAGAAATTTAAAATGTGAACTCTTAGTTACTCCAATGTTTTGAGGAGCCAACAAGGAAACTCAGAAGAAGCAGAAAGACAGAAAACCTAGAGAAGAGTGTTGTCCCAAAATCTAGGGAAACCAGGTTTTGAGAACAACTATTTCAAATAATAACAATTGGTCAGGTGAAATGAGGACTGAAAGTTGACCAGTGGATTGACAACACAAATCATTGGGACCCTTGACAATGAAGTGGTGGGGACCCAAGCCTAACTGGATAAGTTCAAGAGAGAACAGGAAGTACAGAGTGGAGTCAGTACATATGCACAAGTCTTTCCTATTGGTGCAAGTGGAAAAGGAGTTTGTTTAGATCGGAGATTTTTTCAGCATGTTTGTTTGCTGATAGGGACTTCCTATATTTCAAAATGCCTAACTATACCACAGTTACACTCTGGATTAAAATCACAGCCCTGGACTATCTACCATACAATGGTATCCTCAGAAAGATAAAGTGTTTCTCTTTGTCTCTTCATTAGCTTTATAACAAAATTTTACTACATTTCTTGAGTCCTGGTCCTGTATCTCCTACATTAAATAGGCTTTTACTTTGCATTTTGCCTACTGTGCAAACCAATAGGAGAATGCCAGTTTATTTTATGTATTTCCTATTTTGCTAAATGTTTCTACTTCCAACTAAATTATTTTTGGCAAATTAGTGGCTTCTAGCAGCAAACAGGAATTCCTGTAGTAGAGGAAGGCAAGTTACTCAAGATGTTGGAGCTGAGTACAATATGTTTCCTTTGAAAAGAGTCACAAATTCAACTCATATCCTAGTAGCCAGTGCTCAGCGCATAACGCAAGAATTATTGGCCTCAATACCATCGAAATAAAATAAGCAAAACCCACTGCAATAGAACCTTCATATGGACTATTTAGTTTCCAAATGCTTAATGTAAAAAATAAATCATAGTTCCTAAGTGTTGCATGCCACTTGGACTTTTAGAACTCTGGAATGAATTAAATAGTTCCACATCACTTAACCAATGATCTGTTTATATTCTTTTTTGCCAACTTAGGAACAATGCTATTTCTTTCATATGCTAAACTCTATATTGTAGGTTCCAAATGACAATTTTGGTGTTTTGCTTTCTGAAGCACATACTTGGAGAATAAATGTTTTTGCCTGGAATTCAAAACATTTAATATTCATCATCTTTACTATGCAGTTCAATCAAGATATGAATAGTAATGTCTTCATCTTGTAAACAACTATTTTTCTAAGAGGATGCATAGGTAAGGGGGAGAAACCCATTTCATAAAATACAGCACCAGTGTGCTTCTGAGATAGCTAAAAATGGGAACAGACCCTGCAAACAGTTTGGATATCTCTCAGAGTACTCCAAACTTGGATGAATTTTTGTTATAAATCACCTTGATTAATGGAACACATTTGCTAAAGTGCTTTTGTAATAGCTACGCAATTCTTATGGCTTGAAAAACCCAACCTAAAAAACTGGTGGGGGTGAGGAAACCTTCAAAAATTACTGGCTTCTCTTTCAGAACCAATACTACCCCTGATCAGAAATAGTTCCCTTTCTTTGGTTCCCTTTCTTTTTAAAAACAATAAAGACAAATGCATTTTAGGGAAGTACAATTCGAGGCGATGGGAGTAGAAGTAATAATAGATAAGTAGAGGATATTTTAGGAGGAGAAGTAGTGGCATGGTAAGGAGTATAGATTCTGGATGGAGCCAGGCTACTTGTGTTTGAATTCCAACTGTTTCTCTCACTGTTTGAAATTGGGCATTTTATTTAACCTGCCTGTCTTTAATTTACCCATCTGTCAAATACTACTACTACCTACCTCATTGAGCTGCTATTGTGATGGTTAAATAAATTAACCCTTGTAAAGAGTTTCAACAGTGTCTGATACAGAGTAAACACATTTAGTGTTGGCCAATATTATTACAGTTATGTTTGTACACTTATAAAGATGCAAGCCAAAGTGAATGGGATACACCTGGAATAAAATGGCAGTGTCCTTTAATTTATCCATTCATCAACATAAAAATCAATGAATGTTTTTCTTAAATAGAATATTCAAAAAATGTATATCTTACAGTCCTCTGATTGTCTTTTCTGATTACTTAGCAGACATTTTATCTAATTCCTTTTGTCCTGATATTCCTCCTCTAATAACCCTTAAAAGAAATCAACAACATTGGTTTGGATACTATCATTTATGTTTTATTGTTCTCTCTGTTGACAAAACTATTTCTAGTCTCAAATATATGCAGAACTAAAGCAGTTCGAAGTGATTAGAACGTGTTATGAAATGATAACAGTCCTATGAAGGAGAAACCATTATATAAAAATCCGACATTTTTGAAGAATAAAAGCACAGTGTCCCTGATGAAGTCCATAGAAAAACAGATTACCTGATGCCATACTATCATTTTAAACATTATCACCATCAGCTAACAATCACTAATATGTTTAACATTATAGTAATAAACACCAAAAACATTTGCACAGCTGAACCATCGTCTATTATAGACGGTAAAAAAATAAACAGATCAATTATGTAATAGTCTATTGACCAAACTTACTCATAGGGCAATCAGAAGCTATTATAGTTCAAAATAAATTTAATCATATGCTTACATTGGAGATGAAGATAAAGGTAAAGTTAGTTAATAGTTGTAATAGGTATAATAATTTGATAGTGACATAAATTTTAAATAAAAGTTCAAAATTAAGTTATTATAAAACTAAGAAGAATATATGCTTAGTAAACAAAAGGCCACCCTTCCTCACCACAATCTCTGTCATACCATGTGTCCCCGAAAATAAGACCTAGCCAGACAATCAGCTCTAATGCGTCTTTTGGAGCAAAAATTGATATAAGACCCGGTATTATATTATGTTATATTCCCAGTCTTAAAGTAAAATAAGTATAATAAGTATAGTATAGTATAATAAGACCGGGTCTTATATTAATTTTTGCTCCAAAAGATTCATTAGAGCTGATTGTCCGGCTAGGTCTTATTTTCAGGGAAACATGGTAGCAGCCATATGACAGGGGAAAGGAGGTAACACATTACAGCTGCTCTCCACTCCCATTCCACTGCTCTTGCTCTTTTTTTCTAACTGGACAGGCAAGTTGACTAGACCAAAGGTATACACAATTTCTATTCTAAATATTTAAATCAGATTTTAAAAAACTAAAAACAGGTTTGATTTTATTTTACCAGATTTTCCTTTTAAAAAGTCAGTTGAAAGACTTTCTTGGCCACAATTCCAGATTGTATTTAGTTGTCACATCTCCTTTGTCTCCTCTGATCTATGACAATTCCTGTCTTGCCTTGTTTTCCATGACCTTGACATTTTTGAGTAGTGGTCAGTTATGTTGCAGAATGACCCTTATTTAGGGTTTGTCTGATGTTTTCTCATGATTCGACTGAGGTTATATCTTCTTTTGCAAGAACACCACAAAAGTGATGTGCCGTATGTACTTACAAGAAGCGGAGTACAGCATTAGGAATAGAGACAGTGGAAATGTAATGGCTGTGTGCGATGTCAGAGGGGTAGTGGATGGGGGGAGGGGGGTTCACACAATGTGAGGGATATAAATAATAAATGTCTAAGTATTACTTTGTCTTGTGCACCTGAAACTAATAAAACAAAAGAAGAATTTGTATCCAGAAAGCTTTAGCTCATATGTCAATCAGAGCCGTATTATAAATGACAAATGTTTCTCTAATAAAATAAAAGTTCTGTTAGGAAAAAAAAAAAGGTGATGTGCCCTTCTCAGTGCTTCAGTTCAGGGGCTACGTTATGCTGATGCATCTTGTTATTGGTGAAGTTAACCTTGATCACTCAGTTAAGGTGGTATCTGCCAGGTTTGTCTTCTATATAGTTACTATTTTTCCCTTTGTAATAAATATCCTGGGGAGAGATACTTTGAAACTATGCAAATATACTATTTTTCCTCAAACTTTTGCCTGGTATTTTGACATGCATTGGTGAATCTTGCCTACAACAATTATTACTGCGATGTTTATACAGGGTTTTCAAAAGAACTAAAACATAAAATATAATACCCAAATGGTTCTTGATACAAATATACTTAAATTCTACTGAATGCAGCACTTTAACTTATATTCAAAATACAAATGTTGTTTTCTTTTGTGTTTTCAATTAATGTTAATACACTATGATACCAATGAATAATATAATTAAAATGTTACTTACATAACTACGGCTTTTAAAGAAATCGGATGGACTATTGGTGAGGATTTTGTCTCCTTCCAACCCAATTACTCTTTTACAAATATTTGATTTTGGATCGCTTGGGCTTTTTGCAATCACAATGTCACCTCTGAAGGAAAAAAGTCAAAGAAATGACAGTGTTATTTATTAAGTATAAACACATGCATGGCATTGCTATAATACTTGTATACAACAACTTGAAGCCACACCCTTTATCCTCTCACAACAGACCCTCCCATACATTTACCAACTTTGAGAACCTTTGTGACTGACTTTTATGGGTTACAATCCAATAATGGGAGGGATGGAAAAGCTATTAGAAGATTCTAAAATTTCTATTAATTCCATAAGAATTATCTTCTTTCACTGTATCTACTATGTTTCTTCTGTGTCGAAAGTTTTAGAACCAAAACTATGGAAAAGCAATTCTATGTAAACACTACCAAATTACCTAAGTAAATTTTACCATCTAACCAGTAAGTACTACTGATGGGTACCTAGTTTCAGGAAT
The DNA here is from genome assembly GCF_057876585.1 of Rhinolophus sinicus. Taxonomy (NCBI): domain Eukaryota; kingdom Metazoa; phylum Chordata; class Mammalia; order Chiroptera; family Rhinolophidae; genus Rhinolophus; species Rhinolophus sinicus. The sequence goes on from NC_142514.1 coordinate 163,539,532, forward strand.
AATTTGATGTTAATAATTAAGATGCATATATAGAAATAATATCAAAAGCCATAAATATAAAGGAAGATGATGGTTAAATCAGAAACCTAGTTATTGCTATATATATTAAAATTAATTCTAAACTTTTTGGTAGCCATGTCAAAAAAGAAATTATGATTAATTACATGGCAATCATTAACTAATAAAATTAATTTTAGTTTGGTAGGTAGAACAAAATTTTCCTTAACTAAATCAAAGAGGAATATACAAGAAAGATACTTATGTAAGGAAATAAAAGACACCACTCTGCATCAGAGATTTTATAGAAATCACAGAAACAGCACTCATAACAGATATTTCTTGAAGGTATTCTTGGTAAGAGTTGAAAGCTATTAAAACACTAAATTCTATAATTCAGAGGCAATTATCAGACTATCAGACTCATTTTTCGAAAATGGGATAAACTATTATATTTCCAATCAACCAGAACTATGTCAATGGAACTGTTCAGATGAACAAGTTCGCAAAGAGTATATAACATACTAACAAAGTGGATTTTGGCTACATTTGCAGAAAGAAATGTTTTCCGTGGGTATTTTATTCAGCTTAAGTTTTTCGACAAAATAATCAATATAACCCTTAAACTCTGCACTTGAATGACAACACAAAAGTCATACTCTGTCAAAGTGATTTTATAAAAAACAATATTAATGCAGGCTATATTTCTGGTGATCTAACCAGATTCATGCATATAGCTTAGATCAAAATACATATCCCTTTGACTCTCAACTCTTTCCAATAGGGTTTTGAAAGGAACTTGATAGAACTAAGACCTAAATTTTCTTTTCATTTATAGTTATAAACATCCATATTAATCTACTAGATTCTAAGCTTTTGCAAAGAAGCATCAATCTTATTCACCTTTACATTTTCTATAATGCACAACACATAAATTAGGTGCTCATTAACTATTCGTTGAAAGAATAAGTAGTAATGAGACTGTCACTGTCTCAAGTATGCCTTTGACTGAAAAGATATCGATGTGCGTTAGTACCAGATATGCAGACTTTCATTCTGCCTAAAATGGATGGCTATTCTATCTAGCTTTAGAAACAGGTAGCAAGCAAGAGTATCTCTTGCCAGGGGCTAGATTTCTCCTGAAATCTCAGAGTTCTTTTACAGATAAAAGAAAAAGAATACTCAGGGCAGTAATATTTTTCAAGTAGAAGTTACCAATTGACGACCTCTTTTGTAAAAGTTACTTTGGTATGTCCCATAAAAATACCAGATTTTGAGCTGTCTTTCAACCTAATGGGCCCCCTAAGTGAATAGAATACAAAAGAAACCTTCAAAGAATCTTAATTTACTGAATGTAGTTATTTGTATTACCCATCTGAATGCAGAGTATCAGAGAGAGAGAGAGAGAGAGAACCCTGAGCGATTCATTCAAAAACTATTTAGCCAACAAGTTTAGCTCTCCTTGTTACGGATGCTCAAGAACTATGAGAGTAAAATCATGTCGTTAGCATGGAAAGCAGAAGCTAGTCTTTAGGCTACATCTCCAATAAAACTAAGTCCTATATATTAGATTAACACAAATTAAAAAGAAAAGGAAGCTAGAACACAATCTGTTACAAGTTTTATTTTCTAACCCCCATATCTATTAATTAGGTATCTTGAAGTTGTTATGGGTGAAAGATCTGAAGAATTACCTAGGGACCATGCTAGACCATACAATTTAACCAAGAAATAGTTTCTATGTATAGAATCTAAGATTGTGATGGATCATTAAATACAAAGAACAGTTTTACACTATTCTTGATGATTTTTCAGGAATGTGAAACAGACTGTAGAAAAGGTCAGTAATAAAAGTGTCTAAACCTACTTATGCCATAAGCTAAATACCAGCTCGAGTGGTCAAATTTGTACTTAATAGAGATGAAACCTGGTATAAATTTATTTTTTTCAGAATTATGAAAAACTAACGGATCCAAAATTTTGGAGAATTAGAGAAATAACCTTTAGAAAATGCATTAAATTAATAATAATTTGACATCCATTAAGAAGGCATAATACTCATGAAGTTAAGTAGAATAAACAGTACCACAGAAATGAAAACACCATTTAAAGTTAAGATTTAAAAATTTTTTTAGTAGTAAACAATATTTTCCAGAGAGTTTTTCAACGTAATATAATTAATCAGGAAATGCATACTAGGAAAGGTTCCTGGTTCCTGGCTATATACCGTGCTGTAGTGTCAAAATCATCAGTGCTCCTCATAGGCTATAGAGAATGAGACAGTTATCAACAGAAATACAGGATTATTTAAAAAATTTAAAACCAATGATTTGGATATGTAATGTAGTTCCCAAGTCCCTAATTCTTGACTCAAAACATTCTAGCCACCCCTCCCCCCAAAAGAGTAAAGTAGGCTTCAAAGTACATTGTAAAAGGGCCTGCTCTCTATTTTGGACAATGATGCAGGAACATAATGACTCAAGAGACTATGCATGTGAGAGAAACTTAAAATTTCTCAAACTGAGAGAAAATATTTGAGTCAAAATTTTATCTAGCTGGTGATTAATTATTTATAAAAGTTTTTAAAGTTAAGAAACTGCAGACAAGACACAACGTGTATGTGTGCTGTCAAAATTTAATATATCTATGACAGAAATTTACCTTTGGATACCATAAAAATGTCGACTAAGATTTTCAGCAAAGACAACATCTGAATTTTGAATTGTAGGTTCCATTGATGGTCCGGAACACTGAAAAGAGAGGTAATTTTGTAATTTGAGTTGAAAATCTTTTTTTAATATAACAAATCATTTGAGCAGGCTTAAAAGAAAGAAAATCAAGCAAATGTTCATCAAGCTTGGAGGATAATTCATAACAAGCTGGCAGTTCCCAGATAAGTTCAACTCTACACAGTGGCCACCAAGTCTGGAAACACAGGCAAATATATTAAAAATGGTTTACTGATATTACATTATAATACATGAATAAAATAAGATTATCTATGTTTCCAAATTTTGGCCATCCTGTAGAATGTAAGCTCCATGAGGCCAGAGACTTGTTTCTTGTGTTCCCAGCTATATAACCAAGGTTAAGAACAGGGCTCATGAAGTTGATATTCAATAAATATATGTTGAATGAATAAATGAGTAATTTATTTTCTTGCAATTGTCAAATATCATCCATTGCCAATGATGGTGATTTATTAAGTGGTATCACACTATTCTCAATGAGTTGATATCTTTCTTTCTCTTCCAAGAGAATAGCTTACTCATTGATGGGGCTGCAAGTTATATTTTCTACTGAAAAATATGAGTATTTGCATAATGAGACTCACTTTAAGACTTTCATATTACTATGTCTTAAAACAATAATCTTCATATATACCTCAAAAACTGTAATAAATGATTATTGCCACCTAAAAAATCTAAATACAACAGTTCACTTATGCATACATAAAACTTTTTACTCAAAACTTCCTACCTAGGCAGAAAATAATAAAGAACACAATGGAAGTTTATATTTGCTACCTCTGTAGCCCACTTAAAGTACCAAATGTAAATTTAAAATATCAACAAGGGGAGTTTCAGTTAAATATATTTGTTTGCATCACTCTAGCTCAACTTGAGGTTGTATGACGGAATCTTTTAGGGTAAACCTGATAAAAACAGCAACACCACCAACAAAACCCACTGACTGGACATACAATCAATTATTTCATTTACATGACAAAAGGTTAGTACAGTCATGTTTGACAGATTCATAATGCAATATTAAGAAAAAGCACTGGTGGGGGGGCAGCCTTAACATTTTAATACTGACACAAGGCAGAATCATTTGTTTTAATGACAGTTAAACACAGTGATTAAGAATAGGAGTTTTGAAAACTGTTAAAGCGGAGATATCTGTGTTGAAATTCCAAATCTACTTACTAACTGTGGAACTGGAACAAGTTACTTAAGCTTTTTGAGCCTGTTTCATCATATATACACGTATAGTGGATTTCTAATAATTATCTCACGAGTATAAAGATTAAATATGTTAATAAGTGTAAAACATCAAATACATCCTGGGACACAGTAAGTAGCATTCAAAAAGTGGTATAAACTGTTAATATTATTATGAGAGTATTAATAGGGTCATTTGTACCCATCAGAAACAGAATACAGAACTATTTTTTAAATAATGGTTTTTATATCAGTGCCAATACAGACATTTTCCTACATCCCAAAATTTAGAAACATTTTGTTTTAACACTGTTAAATTCATTAAATTAATAATGTCAGTTATAATAAAGGGAAAAACATTTTCCTTCAATTTAAAAAATATATATTTTAAATTATTTTCTTGAATGTAAAAACTTACCATGACAACACCACCAACGTATTCAAAAGCACAATGAGCTATACAGCCATACTGAATAGTATAGCCAACAAGTCGAAAGGTTTTTCCCAGAACACCACGAAGCATAGTTCTATGTAGACTCTGCCACCATTGGCCTGATGGTAAATTTCAAAAAGTTTCATGAATAATACTATTTTAAAACACTTAATAGTTCTATTGTAAAATATTTTATAATAACCCAGACTGTACTATATGCCTACTACAGTTTGATGCAGAAAAGCAAGAGCTTATTTTCGTTTCTGCTAAAGATATTTTAAATGGCAAATTATAGCCACTTAATATTTTGATTTACTGAGCAGAGATTATATTCAAATCTCACTAGGTTAATATATGAATTAGATAACTAGTAGACTCTGAACTTGTCTGTTCCCTTTCATGCCCTGGTTATTTTTTGGTATTGAGACAGATACCTATGAAAAGATATTAACTCAAGTATTAATAGTTTTCCTATTGTTGCCTGCTATACATCAGTCTTTGTCATAAAATGATACAAAAGAGAAAGCACTAGAATAGGTGTATGAAAATTCAAGTAGTAAATTGGTTCTTTTATAAACTCATGTGATTGTCAATGAATGACTTAACCTCTCTGGGCCTTAATAAAATGGAAATATCTTACAAAATGGTACTGAGAATCAAATTCAATAATGTGAAAGTGCTTTGTAAATTATGAAGTTACATTCAGTTGTCAGCTCTTAACTACTGATACAATAATGAACACATAAATACTATGGAACAGCATGAAGAACCATATCAAGTACTTTAAAAGCTTTATAAATTTAAAACATTAATAATACTCATCTAAAATATTTCTAGTATCTGCCTTTTCCTTTCTATTTACCTGTTATCACTGTATTTCAAGCATTTCTCAACTCATGGCCTAAGGCTTAGGCCTAGGCTACTATGCACTGTTCTCAGATTTACTAAAACACATTGATAATAATAACAATAACAATAAGTAACACTTGTTCAATACTTGCTATATGTCAAGCTTTACACACTAACCTCTGTAAGGTAGATATTATTACCATGCTCATTTTGTAGATAACAAGTAGTAAACTTACATGCTGAATATCACAAAACTGGAAAATGGAGTCAAGAACTTAGCCTAGCCATTATGTTACACTGAATCCCGTATCACTCCTCTGCTCCCATAATCTCAGTGGCTCTCTATTGTATCAAATACAGATTAGACTCATTTTCAGGATCCTTGACAGATGGCTCCCACCCCATCCTCAGTTTCCAACCCGATCTTCCCTGATGCTCCTACGGGACCTATTCAATCATAAATGTCTGTAATTTAAGTAAACTTGGCCCAATGAAATTTACTTATGCCAACACCCATACCTCAGATATTCTTCATGATACCCACCATCTAATTTGTAATTCTTTTCCAAATGCTCCCAACAGGCAAGCTTGACTTTCTCCTTTGCATTCGTATAGTCCTTAATGTTCATTGTTTTAGGGTTAAGAACACTGTTTCTATAGTTGATCTGTGTGAGTCTGTATCCTGGCCCCAACACAGTTTAGCTGTGTGACCTTCCGGAGGTTTTGCCTCTGTAAGTCTGTGTCTTTATAAAATGGGCTTAATATCAGTACCTACCTCTGAGAGTTAGTGAGGATTACTCACATGCGATCAGACATGTAGTGTGTGTAGCAGAGTAATTCAGTAAACGCTAGTTACTACATCATTCACTTGGCAATCAGCAAATACTATATAACCTGACAACAGTAGTTGTATTTTCAAGTATCTAATTAAGTTTCTCACTAACTGATCTTTAAATACAATAATAGATATTTAGAACCTACAGTGTGGGACTATATTTTTTATTAGTGTTTTATTACTTATCAGTGTTCCTTCACCAATTTAACAGTTACTCTGTCTCTTCCCCTGACAAGTCTTCCCTGACACCATCCTCCAAATGTTACTTATGCTTTGTGTCACTCACCCACCTAAGCATACACTGATTATAATACTTATAATACTGACTACACAGTGCTGTTTACATCTTTTCCCTTATTACATACTATATTTCTTTGTATGTCTATGAACAGAGACTGTGCATTATTCATTTCTGAATCCTCAAAGAAGATAGTAAACAGGAGGCTTGTCTGACTGAATTAAAGAATGAATATTGAACCCAAATCTCCTATGCCTTCCACATTTTCAGTATGATAGAATAGTTATAATATTCAAAATGATGAACAGAAGACCATAGAGATTTCTGGTTAATGAAGAAACATGTTAATGTCATACTCACTGAAGAAATTCTCAGTAACATATTAAAAAGTCTTCTTATTAAGTCTTTCAGGTTATATGAAAAATAACTCCTCCCATCAGTAGGAACCTGGTTTACAGTGATAATTGATGCACTTTAAAAATGATTTTTAGAATTCAATAAATTAATAAAAAGCAGTGTTTAAAAATGAAAACACACCTTAATGGAGGCTCTATTATTTCAAACAGACTCTTCAGAGGAATTACAAATAATAGAAAAAACATTATCTATAAAGTTAACTGGGTTGTCTAAATATTACTTTGCTCCAACTATAAAGTTAGAGAAAAAGTAGGGGTAAGTCCTAAAGCTTAGCTTTGAAAATGTGATCGATGAGAATAAATCATAAAAAGTCGTGAAATGGATATTACATTTTAAAACTAAAATAGTCATGGGGATGTAAAGTATAGGGAATATGATATGGTAATAATTATGAATAATGCCAGGTGGGTACTAGACTTATGGGGGATCACTTTGTAAATCATACAGATGTCTAACCACTATGCTGTACACCTGATATTAATATAATGTTGAATGTCAAAAAAAAACTAAAATAAAAATGAGGTTATCTGATGTTAGAGAGGGGATGTATTATAAAAAAAGAGGAAACATATGGCACTTATCAAGAAGATATTGTTAATACAGATGAAAGGTGAAATTAGAAAAATCTACCAAAATTTAAATCATTTTGATTATTCAAAAATACTAACATAACTATACAATGGTTCTGATTCACTGAGAAGGCTTGCAATTAACACCCACTCAGAAGTAACTGGGGCTATAAACCCTTTTTTTTTTTTGATTACTCAGACAATGCCCAACTCCAAATACAATGCATGTTATGAAAAACTGTCTCATAAAATAATAAAATTAATAGATGAGGGTGATCAGAATAAGTTAACATTGTTTCTTCCCTACATATATTAGCAACAGAATGGAGTATAAAGTTACTTTGGATCTTGGTCTTTTAAGGTGAAAAGAGAGCTATGACACTATTTAGAGACAAATCTGAGGATAAAGACTATTTGGCTTTATGTTTCGAAATAGTGCAATGAGAAGCACTATTGAGAAATACTGAAATTGAGACTAATAGCTGATGGATACTTTTATTCTAAGAGAAATCTCAGAGTGGAAAGTAGCATTTGTATAAGATTAAATAAACCTCACACACTGCTGGTACTCAGCACTAGCAAAGTTAAGACAGAGGTTCCAGACCTCTGGTTTACATAGTTATTTCAAAGGGTCCATGAATCCATATGTGCATACATGTGCAGATACCTTCTGTTTGTCCCTTTAGATCCACTCTCCATCCTTCTCCATACTGCTCTGTGTCCTTGGGAAACTGACCTAGATGAACTACGTCCAGGTATCCCGGCATCCTTTCACTAAACCCAGCAGGAAGTCAGAGAAAGGAAGGGCTATATGTTTTCCTGGCTCCTCCCCTGTGGAGTCTTCTCAGGCTGGCCATGTCTTGGACCAACGGTCATTGAATCTCCAAAGGCAGCCTGCTGTACAGGAATCTCTCCTAGGTTCCTGTAACCTCTTCCTCTTCTGGTACCTTGAGGCCTCGCAGTGAAAACAACTCCCATGATGCTGGTTCCTATACTATCCCTGGTAATTCCTCTATGTACTACACATAACTTCATAATTAGTTTCTGTAAATAAGTCTTCCTTGAGTTATCCTAATTTGAGTGTATTAGCTGTTTACTATAAGGATCCTGGTGATACAATACACCACTTGCCAGATACTATGTTCAGCCCAGGAAATACAAAAGTGAAGATAATGCCTGCCCTTATAAAGCTTAGTTTATTGGAAGGACAGATAGGCTAGACTAAGTACACTGTTGGCAGTGAAGACGGAGAGAATGGACAGATCTGAGAAACTTAAGAGACAATCACTGGCAAGGAAAGGGAAGGAACAGGCTGACTCAACTTTCTGGATTGAGTAACTGGGTAAATGGAGATCTAGCCACATGGTTCTACTCATACCCACATTTGGGGTAGAAAACGAAGGGTCTAATTTTGATATGTTAAACTTGATATATTTGTGAGATATCCAAGTGGACATGTACGAGACTGGAGCTCTGGAGCTCAAAGGAAGTCTCAATCATGGGAAGTCTTAAAAAAAATAATGTCTGGCTCAGTGAGTATGTATTCTGCAAACAAACGAAAACTAAAAAAACAGAATTTAAACAAGTAAGGGATTTGGGTTTTTTTCCCCTTTTTCCCCTCTTTTTTCTTTTTCTTTTTTTTTTTTTTTTTCATTTTTTTCCACATGTAGGGTATTTGTTCATAGGAAGGCCACATGTTTTGTGCCACTTGTTACAATGACCCTGGATTACTGTTGGGTGTGTTGTAAACAGAGGAGCCATTTCTTCAGGCCCCCTGCTCTGAGCACACCCAAGGGGATTTATTTTTAACAATACTAGCTGCTACATCCAAGTTACAGGCAGGAATAAGGAATAAGTATCAAGAGTTTACTCTCTAATTTTTTGTCTTTTTATCCAGGAAAAACTACCTTCATTTCATCTACATTTAACTGGCCCAAACTATGTAACTAAATACAAGGGATGCTGGAAAATATTACTGTTTTCTTTATAAACTTTGTAGCACTATTTGACCTTCACATACAGTCAACTCTTTAGAAGTTTGGCTATGAAGGCAAGCTAAACAGGAGAGGCAAGGTTTTTATTCTCAAGAGGAGCCAATCAGTTCTTTACTGTGGACAGCTGTCTTATGCACTGTAAGACTTTAGCAGCATCCTTGGCTTTTAGATGCCAGTAGCAGCCCCTTTCCCAGTTGTGACAAACTAAAATGTCTGCAGACATTGCCAAAAATGTCCTCTGGGATGCAAAACTGCCCTCAAATTAAGAACCACTGCAGTAGAGTAATAAGAAGAATACAGTATTGAGCATGTTTTTAAAATATAGAAACACAGTAGCACATGCTTGAGAACCAATGGTAACAATCCCATACAGAGAAAGGCTAATGGTAAGAGACTTCTGCTGATGAGAGAGGAGGAAAATAAAGAGATGACTGAACACTGACTCCATCACAAGAGGAGGACTTCAATGCAAGTTTTTTTGACAGAGTGGTTAGCTTATACCAGATTAACCTTTCTGGTGAAAATAATAAAACAAATATAAAATCTGGATAAAATTTACCAATCCCCCAAAAAAAGATACAAAAACTGTAAAAGAAGTTAAAAGGTCATTATTAATAAATAAGTTTTCTCTACATAAAAAAAAATATGAATTAGTGTTTCTTGACATAAAATCAGTAGGCAAAAATTAAATGAATTTCTATATATTAGCAAAAGCCACTTAGAAAATGAAATTTTAAAATACCATGTATAACAGTACGAAAAAACATCAAATACTTAAGAAAAAAATCAAAGGAAACGTGTAAGACCTTTACAATACTGAGAGAAAATAAAGACCTAAACAAATGGAAAGATACACTGTTTATGGATTGGGAGAATTTTCTGTTATCAGTTATCCCTCAAATTGGTTTATAGATTCAGTGCAATTCCAGTGGACTTTTTTTTGTTTGTTTGTTTTTTCTGGTAGAAAATGGCAAGCTCATTGCAAAATGTGTATGGGAAAGACTGGAATAGTCAAGGCAATAAGTAAGAAAGACAAACCTGGAGGAACTTATTTCAGATATCAATGTTCACATAAGCTTACCAGTAAGACAGTACTGTATCAGGGTAAATCTAGACAAACAGACCAATGGAACCGAATCAACAGACCCACACATATACGGCTGTCTGATTTACAGTAAAGGTTCTAGTCCAATTCAGTGAGAAAAGGATAGTCTTTTCAGTAAATGGTGCTGTGTCAACTAGATATGCATATTGAAAAAAACAAAAAACGACCCATAACCTCACCAAATACAAAAATTAATTTGAGATGGATTACAGATATAAATATGAATGGTAAAGCAATAAAACTTTTAGAAAAAAACTGGAGATTATTTTCATTACTTGTGGGTAAGGCTAATATTTCTTAAACACAATCTAAAAACATCCAAAGAGACTAATCAATTTGATTATATTAAAATTAGAAACTTCTGTATAAGAAAAACACCATTAAAAAAAAGACAAAAAAGCTCACTAATCATTAGAGAAATGCAAATAAAAATCACAATAATATACCACCACCTCACTCTGGTCAGAATGGCTATAATCAAGAAATCAACAAACAACAGGTGTCGGCAAGGATGTGGAGAAAAGGGAACCCTAGTGCATTGTTGGTGGGATTGCAGATTGGTGAAGCCACTATGGAAATCAGTTTGGAGGTATCTCAAAAGACTGGAAATGGAACTACCTTATGACCCAGCAGTTCCACTCTTAGGTAGCTATCCAGAGAAATCCAAGACGCTAATTTGAAAAAAATCCATATGCACCCCAATTTTTATTGCAGTGCTATTTACAATAGCCAAAACTTGGAAAAACCGAAATGCCCATTGGTAGATGACTGGATTAAGAAGCTGTGGTACATTTATACAATGGAGTATTACTCAGCTATAAAGAATGAAATCATACCACTTGCAACGATATGGATGGACCCAGAGAACATTATGCTAAGTGAAATAAGTCAGTCAGAGAAAGACAAACACCATATGATCTCTTATATGTGGAATCTAAAGAACTGAATAAATGAGCAAACTAAACAAGAATAGTCTCAGAGATATAGAGGAAAAACTGATGGTTGCTAGAAGGGAGAAGGTTGGAGCTAAGGAAGAAGGGGAAGGGATTAGCATAAACTGGTAACCACAATATTGCCACGGGGACATGAAAGACAGTTTGGGGAATATAATCAATAATATAAAGTTTCTGTAAGGTGTCAGATGGGCACATGTCTTATTAGGGAGAACACTTCATGGACGGTGTAGATGCCTGACCACTGCACTGTACACCTGAAGCTGAAGTTGCATAATACTGTATGTCAACTATAGTTTTATATATATATATATATATAGTCACGGGATATGGAGTATAGCATAGGGAATAGAGCCAATGGAATTGTAATAGACATATATGATGTCCGAGGGGCAATAGATTGGGGGAGAGGGATTATTACTTTGGGAGGGGTGAAATGTCTAACTATTGCATTGTTTTGTCCACCTGAAACTAATTAAAACAAAACAAAACAAAACAAAACAAAACAAAAAGGCAATCCACAGACTGGAAGAAGATAGCTATATCTATTTAGATAGATATAGTGATATCTAAATTGATATACATCTGGTAAAGGCACATCTGGAATATACAGAGAATGCCAAAAAAATGTATACACATTTTAAGAAAGAAAAAGCCTATTAAAATTGTAATATTCAATATATACCAATAACACAAGATGAATATTAAGTCGTGTGTATATATTTTTTGGCACCCCCAGTACAGAGAATTCTATCATATCATTAAGAAAAAGACAGAAAACCTAAAAAATTAAGCAAAAAACTTAGATTCACAAGGGAGGATATCTATATGGTTGATGAGAATATGAAAAGCTCATGATCATTTGTCATCAGGGAACTGCAAATTAAAAACAAAACGAGACATACGAGTATAAAACCACCACAGTGGTTAAATTAGAAACAATATGAAGAGCTGAAAAAGATGTGGAGCTGCTAGAACTCTCAGTCACAGCTGGTGAAAGGATAAATTTACACAACCACTTTTGAATACTGTTTGGCAGTATATACTAAGCTAATACACACCCCGTGATTCAGCAACACTACTCCAATTCATACGCCACAGAAAGAAATGTTTATGTTCACCAAAAGATGTGTATGGTAATATTGATAGCAGCTATTTCATAATATCCCAAAACTATAAACAAACTAAATGTTAACGAATTCTTACTCTACCTAAGAAACAGAATTTGTTACTTTTTATTCCCTATCAAACATTTTTTAAAAACTGAGTAATGTAGAGAACCAGTTCCTGTAGAGGGGAGTCTATGTACTCTATCAAATAATTAATAGAAAAGCTAGGAAAAAAGAAATAAAACTTAAAAATTATGACTGTATCACATAATATAGAAAAAATGTGCAATAATCCACCCAGAACACTTTTAAGAGGTTGTTTAAAACATAGTGTAACTTCATATAAAGCTGTCACAAGAGAGCAAGGTTAATATCTACTTTCAACAGTTATCTACGTTATGGATAAAAAGGTTTCTTCCTATAACATAGTTAGAAAACACTATTTGGAATGTAGATCATAATGGCTCCTTTTCAATACACATAAAAAACATCCTCAAATACCAACCAAAATAACAGCAACAAGAACAAATACTTAAATATCAGTCCTTGCTATGTGCCAGGCACTGTTCTAATATCATTAACTCATTTAATTCTTACAATAACCCTGTGAGAACTTAAGTATCTCATTTACAGCTAAAGAAACCGAGGGACAGAGTTTAAGGAACTATTCATAACCACAAAGCTCATAAGCAAAATGAGGCAGATGGGCTCCAAAGTCCACTACTATGCCCTACTGCCACTCAGTCAAAAATGAAATAAATTTGCTGGAAATTATAAAATAGGCATGGGAAACAGGTTAGACTGATGTTTAAACTAGCTAAAAAGATGCAGCAGAGTAAACTCTAAAAGCTGAAAAGAAACTAGAGGTTTCTCCATCTTAGTAGTTTCTCAGAATCGGGGTCCAAGCCTAAGAGCTTGATTTATATCTGACCATCGAAAGAGCCTTAGAGTGATTTCAGAATACCCAAAGCCACAAAGAAAACATCCACCTGATTGTTCAGGTCTGGAATTCCTTTTAAAAGAATAAAAAGCATTTTGTTTCAGAAGTAGAAAAAAAAAAGTAAAGTGTCCTTATTGAGACCACCACTTTACAGAAATGCATTCATTTAAAATTATAAGCAGCCAATCAAAGAAGTGACTACTGTCATATTTCTTTTACGTTAATAAGAAGAACAGTTAGTAATATATTAGCATTTAAAGAAGTGTTCACATTAAGAAAAGGTGAGGAGAGAGAAGGAGATGTGAAGCAGAACACGAATCCTAACATAGATTTGCTACACATTCCTTCATTTGGACAAGACAGCAGACTTAGGACATTCCTGAGACCTCTGTAATTTCTCAAATTCAAGAATACCTTCACAAAATACATTTTTCCCATATAATAATATATATAAAGTAACCGAAAGATGTATGTCCATTTCAGACCCTGAAGGGAGGTTATTGTGACTAGGAGACAACAACAAAGACTCATTAAGACATGGATGCTGAGTGATGCACTCTGCTCAATAGCTAAATAATTCACTCACACAGCAGCCTCTCTATCAAAGTAATTCAAATTCCTGCCATTTCAAAATCACCTTCAGGGCTGCTCATGAATTGTTCAAATCTATAATGTTAAATCTACTGTAAGACTAGTACAGAGGATTTTTTTTTCTTTCAAATTTTCTAGAACTGCAAATTCAAGGAGTTCTGATCCCCATAATCTACAAAGATTTTATTTAAACCTATTTATTTTGATTCACTGCCAGAGGAAATAATTGCCATTACTTTAAGTTTTAAAGTAGTGAATGCTGTTTTAAATCTAACTGCAGCATCAAAATAACCTGAGAACTTAATTCAAAATACAAATTCCCAGCCTCCCATCATAGAGCTAAAGAATGACAATCTGTGGGAGCGAGCCTGCAGGATCTGTAGCTTTAATAAGCTCCCAGAAAGGATGCCCAGTAAAGGACTTTGTGCTGTCCTTTGAGACCACTGAGACATACTCAACATTTTCAGAAACTTGACAAAATTTAACCATTCATTATTTTTTAACCAAATGTTAACTTTGAGATAATTTTAGAAATTTTTATCAAATAAACTTTATAATGCTAATATTTCAGTGATTTTTGAAGTTTACTTTTTATGTGTCCAAAATCAAAACTCATTTTATGTTTATAAAGCATAAGCAGTTGACACTTTTAATATAATTTAGTACCAGCTTCCAAACAATGAAATAAATACCAAAACCACCTCATTCATCCACTAATAATCCCCCAATGGCTATATGATCCATCTATTTCAGAATATACAAGTTGTACAAGCAATAGTTGAAGGATATGCATTCAAATGGAAGAAATATCACTTAGCATAATCATTGATTAGCTGTCACTGTGCCAGTCTACAGTTCATGCAAGGCCCTTTATTTAGTACACTACTAAATCTTATAAATTACCAAAAGAGAAAATAAGAGTTTGTCATCTCTTAAAAAACTCAAGAATTCCTACGATTGGCATCCAGTTCTTTTGTTACACCAGACTGTCTTTTAAAAAAAGGTTTTCTTCTCATTTCTTTTACCCTGCATCACTTTCTCTTACCTCCAAACATACCTCCCTTAATTCTTATTTACATCATTGTGAGTCACTTGTGTAATAAATTAAGTTAGTATTTATAGCTTTGAAAGATAAGCCAAATTTCTTATAAGTTAACAATAAGGTATTAAGTTCAAGTAACTATATCTGCCTGAAAAGAATGTATATCATTTCGAAGACCTTATATGTTTACAGTGAATTTAATTAAGATGAGTTTATTTGGGACTTTCCAAATAAGGAAATAACCATCTCTAATCAAATAAGAATAATGCCCAGGATAGAGAAGGATAAAATACTAACTCTCGAGTCATTCAGTAACCAACTGAATAAAAAGCAGAAAAGTAAACAGTGACCACGTTTAATAAAAGCTTTGAGATAAATTCTGTTTTGAAAGAAAAGCAACTTTTAAAAATTATTATATAGTAATATTAACTGCCTTAGAAAGTTATCCTAAGAAAGTACACTACCTGACAAATTAGACATGAACCAAATGTTTTATATTTAAAATATAAGTAATTATCAGGATAAGAAAAATATTTCACACTGCTTATTTCATAGATAAACCTTTTCATTAGATAGAATTTTAAATAAACAGCTTTTCCGATAGTAAAAATACAAACAGAAGACTAACGAAGTGCTTTATAAACTAACATAGTGCAGTTCAGTAGAAATATTAAGCTTTCTCATTCATTTTAAATGTGAAAACAAATGAAGAAACACATTCTGGAATACAATAGCTTGGACCTGGTTAAAACAAAACCCATGAAGAATGCTGTTTGCTAAGTAGGTTTGATCAAAGATCTCTACATAAATTTATTATATTGTACTTTTTATTTTTCTAATAAAGACCTCATATGGAGAAGAATAAAATGTTCTATATGTAAACAGAGGTGACAAGTAAATTAATACATTGTGCATAAAGGATGATTATATTTTAGTTATTCTTACAATTTCAAAAAGTATTTCACTCACTTATATTTAGTTAAGATTTCAGAGTTTAAAAACATTAAGTTTAAGGTTTTCTAATCTGTTTTTTAAAATACAAAGCTACTAAATAAAAAAAACAGTAAGATAAAAATCAAGTTCAATGAATAAATATTGTAAAAGTAAGTACTCTGGGATCATAACACTGACAACACTAATTATCTTTTCTAGTCTTGGCAGTTATGTTGCATACTGTTTGGGTGACTGATGGGATAATTTCACTTCATTTTCTCTCAGTTTATTCTGGGCCATGTAAGAGAAGAATATTAAAATAATTAACACCTCTAAACAAAGTACTTGATAAAGTTTTTAGTTGAAACAAAATGCTGAAAAAATAATCCTCAATTAACTAATACATGATTCTAGAGCAAATAATTAAACCATCTGCTAAAGGAAAACTTTGACTACGAATTTTTTATTTAAAAAACTAAGACTACGCAGTATTAACATTAACTATTTTAGGACTTTTACATACTAAGACCATACACTTTCACAAAGAGCCCTTTTCATCAGCAGTGTGAGCTAGCATTACCTTAATTATAAAAAACATGTGCCCATGTATTTTTATATCATTAAATGTTTTATTTATAAAAACAATCAGCAGGAATCTAAGTAGTCATAAACAGGAAAAATATATGATAAAACAAATTATTCCAATTCCTCACACCTAGAGACATTTAATTTAATTTATTGATAATGGCCTTATATCCAAAAGAACACTAAAATATTTAAATTAATATTTAACCTCAAATAGAAATCTTCACCAATAACAAATATATTACATCACTCAACTAAAAAAAGTATAAAAGACATTATTAATCAAGTTTTCTACTTGAACATTTTAATAAATTTTAAGTCATACAGAGTTTATAATTTATATATGTCTTACATAAACTATAAGTCAAATAGCTTATACGGCTACATATTTTAAATAATTAATAGAAAGCATATTCTTTGCCTTGATCACCTGATTTTTGGTTGTTGTTTATAAAATTAATCACAGTTAGCAGGATAGAAATCGCTTTGAGCTTCATGAATGACATCCAAGAGATGGGAAAGGATTAGTTCTCAGTTGCTGCCAGTTATAGCGCCAGGTGGCTTTTTCTGCAGTGAAGGTGTTACCGATAATCCCATTACACTGGTACTAAATCTTGCAGACATCAAAATTATCACCAAGGTTCCTTTTCATCCCATCCTTTCCAAATGACTGGAAGTCGCTTCACCTGAAAGAAGTCAAATCCACATGCAGCTGCTGTTTTAGCAGGCAGCAAACTCCCTGAGAATGCTAGTCGTGATTCAATTTTGCTGTGCCGGTGGCCCCCTATTCCCTGTCCAATAATACATCTGTTTAAAAATCCTACAGCTACAAATCAAGTTTAATCCTACCAGGGACCTCATGTTGGTCTTGTCTTCCAAAAAGGCAGCAGGTTCTGCTGTCTATCTTTGCTAGCGTCTGGGGAATACCCTTTAAATCCCAGCCCTACTTAGAAGAATAAGCTAAGGATCACAAAACATGACCTCAAAAACCCTGATATGACTATATTCTGACCCAGAGGCATTCATTCTAGGTGAAGATTAGAACTTTGCATAATAAGATTACACAGCAAGTGAATGATATCAAGGGACTATCCATATGCAGCCGCCTGGTTTTCTATAGACAGCCTGTGCTCTGCAATATGCAGTGCAGACGAAAAAGAGCTTGGTCTTTCTAGCTGAAATAAAATAGATTCACATAAATTAGTTGGCCATTTCCAGATTCCTAAATCCCCTATTACATCTTTTATTGACAGTTCCTGTGAGGATAGCACAAATGTTATTCCTTTTTAGTCTGTGCTTCTATAACAATCATGCTCTGTAATTGAAATGTACATAGATTATGGCTCAAAATTAACATCTTGTTTGCTGTAATCTTGGATTACAATTCACTGTGTACATAATAAAATTAGGAAATCAATGGATGGATTTATCATCTCCAAGAAACTAGAGCTATTGTTTAAAGAGTAGTTTAACATTTTGTGCCAATGCTTTCAATGCAGAAATCGCAGACAGAAGTCAATAAAAACTTAAGTGAGTGAGAGAATACAACAGGCATCAGCCAACATCTACATAAAAGTTAGATTACATAAAAATTAGCTGATTTCCCTCAAAATTTAGAAAATATGAAAAATTCACAGATCTCATGAACATACAATTTTCTCTCTAAACCATACTTGAGCAAGAAGGTTAATTACACATAAGAAGGTCTCTACTTTTTATAAAGTACAGTAGCAGTATTTTATATAAGTCGCCTTGATCATTTTATACGTTAAGATATATGAATCAATTTCAAATCAATTATAACTCAAGATTTTATAATTCTTAACTATATGTTTTTAAAGTACTTAGTGAAGTAAATCTTCCTTATATTTTAATATATAGAGAGCATTTAAAATGTATAGTATGCTAGATATTTAGAAAACAATATGTTCAGCTTTTTTCTTCTAAAGAAGTTTAAAGCTACACCAGATCTAAGCAAACTTATATGAAGAGATTCATATACATTCACACAAACACCTATACAGAAAAATTCTAAGAATGCAAGGAGGAAATCTCAACTTTATATTGAAAAATAGGTATTAAGGATTGCCGTGGGATTCTTGTAAAATTAAGCTCCTTGGTATACTTATTTGACAAGTCTGATTTGCCCACAATTGCTGAGGAACATACCACATCCATAATATTATCCATTATCTCTTTATCATCACAATATCTTTCAGCATATCTGAACAATATTTGATAAGTACTCAGGAATCAGGTGACACAATTCTGATTTTGAGTATTAATCAGACAGATATATACCCATAGTATAAGTGGTAGAGCTATAAAAAAAACTGTAATTTCAACTACATTGCACATGAATACTCTTTGATTACTCTGATTAGGATATTACTAGAAAAATAATGAGAAATGCAAAAAATACACATTTCTGCTATATTTATAAGTAATACTTTAGCGCGATACTGTTCAATAAAGTAGCCACTAGCTACATATACTATTGAGCACCTGAAATGTGACTAGTCTAAATTGAGATGTATTGTAAGTATAAAATACACATAGGGCTTTGAAGATTTAGTACAAAAAAAAGTAAGATATTTTATATTGATTACATGTTGAAAAGATAATATTTTAGGTATAGTGGGTTGAAAACATATGCGACTCTCATATTTCTATTGGACAGCACCGCTTTAGTAGATTACACATTTTCAATAATATATTCTTAAACTAAGTGAAATTGTATAATAAAAATATTAAAGCAAAGGGTTATTATGGAAGAACAAACATTCTAGTGTTAAATTTGATAGATAAGCTTAGCAAAGAAAGAACAAAATGCTGTTATTTTAGCATCTATGTCATATTTCTAGCTTAAGGGCAGTGAAGGAGAAGGAACCAACTAAATCACTGACCACCACGTACCAAAAAAGAATGATGTTTTATAGTTACAAAAATGCTTTAGTCCAGTAAACATGGGTTTTTAGAAAAAGTACATCTTGGGCAAATTCATAAAAGACTACTATAGTCTGTGTGCTACCCCTCATTGAGTCCAACAAATAGCAACTTCAAAAAACATATCTGGATCTAGCAAGGGCCATGATTTTTTTCCTAAGGTGCTATGTAACTGTTTATATTCAAATTTTTAAAATACATCATAAGTAATAACTATAGAGATTTGAAGCATTTAGTACATTTCAGAATTTTAGCAGAATGAAAAAGGTCAATTTTATAAATTATTAAAAGCTATTTTTCCGTTAGTCTTTGCATCATATCCATTAATGTAGGTTTTCAAAAAAATCCATTCATGAAAAGTTCTACACAAACATAAAAAACTGTAAATAGTTAAAAAATAAAACATACACCTAATTTAATTCAAGAAAATTAATGGCAGATTTAGTATGACCACAGACAATTGATACTATGGTCAACCTTTGTCATACATTGGAGTATTATTTCAATACAAACAATAGTACATAAAGTATTAACTCATTTAAAATTTGATTTTTCATAATTATTCTTTTATAATATTTATCTAAAATACTAAGACTAAAGATGAAATACAAGTATCAATAAACAAGATGGATAATATCTAAATCAGTTATTTATGACCTAATCATGCCACTCTTTCCTAGCCTTTTAAAGTTATATATTTCTTTCCTTTTCTGGTTACAAGTATCACATATATACCCAGACACACACACACACACACACACACACACACACACACGCACAAATAATAACAATAAAAAACAACTTTCTAACCATCACTATGAGAGCAATGATATTCAGTCTAAGTTAATCCCCAGACATCCAAATTCACGAATAAAAATTCATCAGTTTTAAATACACTGAGCCTATTAAGCAAGAACAAAAGCATATGCACAAAAGAGCTTTTAATATATTTCAAAGCCCACAAGAGCCACGGTCTCATTAAAATTATAAATTACACAAACATGGAATGAAGATTCAAACTGCAGTGCAGCTAAGCAGATTACAGAAAACCCCGCGTTCCATATGATAACACACCATGGCCCTCCCAGATGGGGGCTTGGAACAAAAAGGCCATCACCACAGCTAGGGAAAACCTCCTTGTGATCTCTGGTTTCTGTTCAGCAGATGACAGCCAAATAATATGTTGATTATTCTGTTTGTGCTGCTAAGCTTGTAAGATGGAATAAAAGCGATATGATCTATTGTGAACCCAATGCTAATGTGTTGCTCCACTCATAAATAATATACTTAATTTATTTTGAAACTATCTTTTATCTGAATTTTAGGTTTTAAATTCATGAATCAAATAAAAGCCAGGATAAAATATTACTTAATTTGATGCTTTAAACTAAAAAATGTAGAAGACAAGTGAAAAATATCTAAGTGGTTAGTTAAAAGTCAAGTACAATCACCTTTCTTTAATTTCAGCACTGTAATCAGAGAAAAAATACATTTTAAATAGGCAATTATTCTCATTAAGAAATGTAAATGCAAAATTAAATATTGTGAAGTTAATAATATATATTATTGACAAGATAAAAACTAAAATAAAAAATCTTCTGCAACACAAATAATAGCACATAATCAGAACATATATCTCAAATATTTCTGAATAAAATGTATCACTGAAGGCCTAATGAATGTTCATAACATGATAACATGTACCAAATTGATGCTCACAAGAAGATCTACTCAAAATGAAAATAATTAAAAAGAGCGTATAAAAATAATTCTCAAATATAATAGCTATTATATTTCATATTGCTTTAATGCCAAAAGTTAAAACCTAATTTTCCCCTCAATTAGATATCCTAAACTTGAACAGAGTGAACTATATCCAAATGAGGTAATTAGGATCGTGTCTGTAAATACTTTAAAATTTTTTATATAAAAATACTTTCATAATTTTATATTTCATGGATAAACATTTTTATGAATACTATTGTTGTTAAAAATATTGAAAATGATAACACTTATTTTCCCACCCCAGAAATTCTTCCCTGAATAATCTAGTAGACTCTTTAAAGGCAAACAAAATAAACAAAGCAGTACATTAAACCTACAGTTGAGGCAAACATAGATAAACACATTGTTTTCTTAAGAGAGTATTTTGTTAAAAGTACATAATTATGGTCATTAACATAAATCCACCTCCTTTTTCTGTCTAGCGATACAGATTCTTGAGTCTAAAATGCAGAGCAAAATTGCCTAAAATGAAAATACAGTCTAAAATTACAGATCTAAAGGTAACACACAAACACGTTTCGAGAGTAAGAGAACAGAATATCCTTGGAGTAGACAAATACTTCTTAAATAAGATGTAAAAAACATTAAACATAAACGACAAACTGGACTACTTTAAAGTCATAAACTTTTGTTCACCAAAAGCACTATTAATAATTGAAAGGGCAAACCTCAGGGCAGGAGAAATGTCTGCAATACCTATATTCAATGAAGAACTCATACATATTCCAAACATATGAAGAACATCTACGAAGAAAAAAAAGACAGCCCAACAGAAAAGTGTGCAAAGGAGGTGAACAGGCACTTCACAAAAGAGGATCATGAAATAGGGAATATACATATGAAAAGGTATTCAACTTCATTTATCATCAGTGAACTAGAAAGCAAAACAACAATGGTTTACTATTTTACACACACCAGAATTTGGAAAGCAAAAGAGGTGAAGCAAAGAATGGAGTGTTAGCGAAGAAGTGGAGCAACAAGAACTCTCACATCAATGTGAACTAATAAACCATTTAGAAAACTGGCAATATTGGTTAAAGTTGGACGTATATATACTTATGATCCAGTAATTTTGCTTCTAGATATATCCTCAAAAGAAACCCTCAAATATATCAATCAAGATGTATGTATTAGAATGGTTATAGTAGTGTTGTTATATGGAAAGCACCCCAATGTCCATTAACAGAATGGATAAAAAATAGTTGTGATATAATCATACAATGAAATGCAGCAAAATTAACAAAGTACAACTACAGGCAATAATGTCGATGAATCTCAAGCCATAAAGCTAAGCAAAGGAAACCAGACATAAAATAGACTTTAATTCTATATATAAAATACAAAAACAAGCAAAACTAATTATGCTATCAAAAGTCAGGGTAGTGTAGTGGTTACCCTGGTGCAGGAGGGAAACAGTCACTGGAAGGGAGCGTGAAGGTGTCTTTCTAGAGTGCTGATAATGTCCTTTTTCTTTATCTTTATCCGGGTGCTCGCTGCTTACATGGGTGTATTTGGTTTCCAAAAAATTCATTGAGCCATCATTTATAATATGTGCACTTTTCTGTATATAGAGCTTTCTTCAAAAAGTCAGTTTTACACACAAATACACAGATATACAAAGGTAGTCAAAATCTTTGTCACAAGAAATTTAGGAACAACTGCCATATACAGAGGGTGCCAAAAAAAATGTATACACATTTTAAGAAAGGAAAAAAACTATTAAAATTTTAATAGTCAATATATACTGATAACAAAAGATGAACACAAGTCACATTGGACTTCTGCAATTACAAGAGGTGCTCAAAGTGGTTACCATCAATGTAATTTTAATACAGTTTTTTTCCTTTCTTAAGATGTGTGTACATTTTTTTCTCTGTGTGTAATCTAAAAGAAAAAAGTAAGGGTTCTGATACTACTTCCTTGAGTAATCAAATTTTCAACTCAATAGCTGAGATTAGCTCCTGTACTCAAAAATGGAGGAGCAACAGCCATTGAGCCTGTTATCGTCTCCCATTCTCCAACCTACAATACCATATTTTCAGAGATATCTGGCCTTTGTATCAGAAGTAGCTGCTGCTGCTGCTGCTACTGCTATTATGACAGAGCTTCTAAAACAGTCTCAGGACTGAAATGTTGTCTTTATGTGGGAAACTACAGTCTCACAGAAGAAAAGGCAGTACAAAGAATATATATTTGCAATTGCCCCCTTACCCTCAAATTTCATAAAATTTTACTTTTAATTATGAAAGCTTATTACTTAGTTTAATAGGAATCTCTTGAAAAGTTTTACTTTACTTTTCAATGAAGGTAAAGAAAATATAATTAATTCATTAATATCAATATCATTCCCATTAAATGAAACTCCATGATAATATAATAAACTATGTATCTCATTATCTCCCACTTAAATATTTCCCTTATTTTTATACTGGAATCAACACATGACTTACAATGCTGTTGTTCTCATTTTGAAAATATACTTTAAGAAATAAGCTAAACAGATTATCAAAAGACTATAGAGTTCATTTTTAATTTGTATAACAAATATTTATTCAGTGCTTACTATCTGCTAAGCTCTGGGGGTAGATGAGTAAAATTGGCTAATTTTGTGGAAAATACAGTAAGCTTATCCCATTCTCTCTCATTTGATTTACAAATAAAATTACTTTTAACTAGCAACACATTCACATATTCAAAAATTAAAACAATCTAAGAGATATACAGTAAAAGTCCCTTCTACTCTGTTTTCTTCACCCATCGGCACACAGGATTTACATTTTGTATACCCTTCCAGATTTTCTTTATGCAAATATAAGCATCTCTAAATATGTATTTTATTCCCCTTCCTTTTACACAAAAAGTAGTATACAATACACTGTTTTAACTCTGCTCTTTTCAAATGACAATGTATGTTTGAAAATTTTCCAACTCTGCATGTAGAGAACACTTTCTTTTTTTATAGCTGTAGAGTATTTCATTGTATAGACAGACCACAGATCATTTAACAAGTACCCTACTGATAGACATAAGGGGTGTGTCCAGTCTTTTGCTACTACCGTGAAAAAGCTACAATGAAAACTCCCATGCATATGTTATTTTATAGATACACAAGTATATCTGTAATACATTCCCAGAATTGGTACTGAGACAAATGTATAAATGCATTGGTCTTTTTCTAGAAATTGCCAAATTATGGGGATTGTATCATTTTGCATTTCCACCACATATGGATCTCAGAAGTATCCTAGAAAAAGCTATTCCTTTCTTTGGGCCTCTAAGATATTTTGTTCATTGGGCAAATTCTCAAAGATGTTCTCATTGCAAAAAACTACATGACGCTGCTTATTTTTTTCCCCTAAATGCATGTGTAAAATTTATTGACTTAGTAAGTTTAAGAGCAAATGAATTTTCAAATGTAAAAAAACTTCACTGACATAAGAACTTACTTGGGATAGCAGATTAATCTTTAATCTTGGGATAGCAGTTGTCTACCTTCCCAATTATCTCCTGTCATCTAAAAACAAATATAACCCACCACCCGTTTTTCAAATTTTTGTTGAATAGTTTGTAATTGGATAGGCAGTCAAAAATGCATTTCACTTTTAAATGAATGTCTTCCTGAAGACTTAAATGTTTCCACGAAATCAAATTTGTGTTATTTCTATATTTTCCTTTAAAAAGCTATCATTTAAAGGTGGTTTAATCTTTACGACTGCCATCTTCAATAAGTAGTATTAATACATGGTTTTTATTTCACTGCCCAGCCTATCAAATATTTTATAATTAGAAAACAACCACTTAAGTCCATTGGATTTCCTATTTGAAGGAATCCTTAAGTGAATCCAGTTTCATTATCACTTTTCTGTAAGAGAACATGTACATGATAGTTTTTATTTCCCACATAAGAATATACCTGTGTGTGCAATCTATGTTTCATTTCAATCATCCAGACATTGGTTGGAAAAAAATCTAAGCCCCTGAAACAAAGTGACTAGCCAGCTGCTGACCCCAAAGTAAATTTTAAAAAGCTGCCACCCATTCTATGCCTTTAGTCAGTAGATGGAGTAGAATCATACTTAAACTCTCACCGAAGCAAATGTATAATGCTAGGCAAATGCTCATTTTACTATTAGAGTCAATATAATGCACTCACAGCGAAACACAAGAATTACCTAATATAGGTAAAACAAAACAAAACAAAAAAACCAATAAACAAAACACATCATAAGTAGCACCTACGACATAAAAGCTTATCAGTCTAGTACAATTTAAGAGAACAGTCCTACACAGCATAACCATCTCTGAGGAAACCACATAAATTCTGTGACATGACTGATATTCACAATGACAACTCTGAGCCGCCAAAACAAAACAAAACAAAAACTTAAATTATTCTTAGTGTGTCCTGCTTAGGAAAACAGAAGGGTAAATTTTAGATTTTTAGAAGCATCTTGGAAAAATATTCTTATAGAAGAAATTTTGACACATTCAATTATCCACAAAATTAACAGATGAGGAATATAACATTTGTTAACAATAGCCCAATGGATGAAGAATTACTCAAAATTCTCACTCAAAGTTAGAATATACGATGGCTGCCTTTTGCTGATGAACTGTGATAAAGTGCATTTATACTCTGGGGGCTTTAAACAAACCATTCCCTGTGCTAAGCCAGTTCTTGGTTCATAGTCAAAAGAAGATCTGATAATTTCTGAAAGCTAGTCAAATCAAGCAAATTTTCCACTTAAATGGCTGGATACTTTCAAGAAAATATCCTGATTTCACTTTTCACTTTGTTTTCTTTAAGTTGTGATTGTCAAGTAGATAGGCTGGTCTGGTTTCTAGCTCCAACTTGCTAAATGACCTTATTCAAGTAAATCAACCTCTCTAGCCCTCCTTCCTTTCTTCAATAAAGTGGTTATAGAAAACATGCCCTGATAGTAAACAAGAAATGTGCTAATAAAGTAAAACAAAGAGTTACTGCATTACGTCCTATATTATATTTATATAGCTATACATATACTATTTAAGCTATCACGAACTATAGGCCACTTTACCATATATTTAATGCCGACAGTAAAATTATAATCACTTCAGAATCTTTTCCAATATTTAATGTGTTACTCTCATGATACAACAAATTTCTCATATATTCACTTAAACTAATTTAAAATACCACTATAATCAATTCTCTTTAACCTGAAAATGCCTTTTTCTACCTGACACATATAAAAAACAACACATGAAATATAAAAGAACGTTCATGGCAATGTCATTTATAATAGCCAAACAGTAGAAACAACCCAAACATCCACCAACAACAGAACAGATGAATTGTCATATTCATTCCAAAGGAATATATAGTAATGAAAATAAACAAAATTAAACTACATGCAATGACATAGATGATTTTCTAAACATAATGCTGAGTAAGGGAAGAAAGAATACATATGATTCCCGAAAATGGCACTCACCAGCCAGTCCACCCACATGCCATGCCACCCAGTACCCCAACCGGAACACCAGAGCCGAGCCAGCATCACTGGTGTCACCAGCGCTAAGGGAAGCACAAAGGCCGGTCACAGTCTCCAGGTTCAGGTCAGTGTCCAACATGAGTGATGAGTTTGGCTCTCGGGTCTGGACTTGAGCGCTGCCACCCCAGGCCCATTCCTGTGCCTGCGCCCAACCGCAGCTGCCACACTCCAGGAACTGCTTGATAAAGGACACAGCACGCTGGAGCTAAAGCGCATGGGAGCTCCATGGAGAGCAAGGACTTCTTCCAGCTGTTGGAAGATGACGCATGCCTGATGGGGCTCGGGCTGGGGCGCAGTTGGAGCTCCAGCCGGAGTGGGGGCTGTCACATGACCTGGGCTGGGAGAAGCCGAAGCGCAGCAAGGATGTCACCTTCATCACCATCAACACGTACAAGCAAAACCCTTAAGACCTCTTTGGCGGCCTGAATGGCAAAGCCACATTGTACAAGCTCTCCTCAATGGGCTGTGACTTTCAAGGACTTGGCCCAACAGAACTACTCAAGGAGCTCCTCCAGCTGGATGTGCATGCTGCTGCAAGGCGTGGGCCATATATCCTGGGCATTTCCTCCACCCTTCATCATGCAATGGAGTGGGCTGAGCAGTGGCAGTGGCAGCAGCAGCAGGGTCACCTCCATCCCTACTGAGAAGGGGCTCTGAGCTCTGCCCCTACATTTGTTCCAACAGACACACTATGGGGACTGTGACAGCGTCAGTTTGGGGACTAGATACTCACCTGATGTCCCCCACTGTCCTCGGACTGCATTACAATAGGCCCCATCAGCATAATGCCTTCCACCCCTAGCCTACACCCTTTCCTGAAGAATGCTGTCCCTTCCTAGCCATCTTGCCAGCCTCCCACTTATCCTAAAATACCCCACACCTGTCCCCAGGCACCCTGATCCCACCATGATTGCTGCTACATCTAAATTCCTCACAACTCCTCCTACCCCTAAGCTCCCCAGTACACTGAAGACAGCCCTCTCTGAGATCTCGTTCTTCACACCCTTCCCCCGCAAAACAACAAACACATTTCCAATAAGAATGTTTGAAAAAACAAAATACATATGATTCCAGAAAGATTAAAAAGAGATAAAAACCAACATATTGCTGAGGAATACATATAAAAGTGGTAAAGTCATAGAGAATTATATAAATAATTACCATAAAAATCAGGACACTGGTTACCTCTAAAGAAAAGGAAGTTTAAATCAAGGGTTTCTGGGAGGCCAGTAATGATCTATGGAAACATGGAAGTTTGCTATATACTTACTCATTTTACTATACATCTATGGTACTATATGAGGTTACATTTCACACTAAAAAGTTTTAAATTATATATTTTCTGAAATAATATATTCTTGCAGAGAAGGAAAAGAGGGCTTCTTTTTTTTGCTAACAATTTTATTTTCTTGGTGCACATTGCTACTTATTATTGCAATATTTTAATAATAAAGAACAAGTTACTATGCCTAATTCTCCATAGTCCTAACTAAGAGTAGATTTCATAGGTTTTCCCAATAGCTATCAAAAAAGTACCAGGCTGTTAAAGAGTGTAAGATCAGTTATCCTGCTAAATCTTTGCTTAGCTCAATGTTGTTTCTGTCACTTTTTCTTCTTTTCAAGAAAATGTATGATTACTTTCCAAAAAAATCTACATTACATCCGGGCAACAGTTTTATACAGGATACACTTCAGAAAATATATTTCAGCTCAAAAGTAGGAAGAAAAACACTTTTAACTCTCACACATTTTCAAACCATTTGGGTAGCACCTGTGCATGCCTACAATGTGAGAGTTCATGATAAGACTGACACAGACACGACACTTGAGGTCCAACCCAATGTCATGCTGTGTATCACTCACTGTGTATACTAGAAAACATGATAGCTGGATTAGAGGATGCTATACAAAACAAGTTACACTTAAAATCCACTGTATAAAATGTAACGTAGGGTTACTCATTCTAATTAGACCCAACAATGCCTAATTTAAATTACACTGGAGTTGTTTCAAATATTTGCTTTAGAAAAACAAAAGTACAGAAAGGGAATTTAATTTATTACAAGAGATAATAATAGTAATTATAATTTAAAAACTGACTTAAATTACAAACACACACACAATTTAGAAAATCCTAAAAGGTCCATGACCTACAAGCATCCTTCAATGTATAACTTTTAGATGCCACCAAACAGGAAGGAGACAATGAAATTGAGAAGCAAGACTGTGAGCACTTTCATCCCGCTCCAGACATCAACACGACGGCAATGGTATCCCTCAGTACGGTAAGAAAGTTGCTTTTGTTGTACATGGCTGTTTTCTTGTGAATGCTGCTGAGGAGTCCCATCCCTAGTGGGTCCAGCTAATCAATTATTTGCCCATCTATTAAGTGCCAACTTTAAAAAATTACAGTGTCCAGCAGGGAGCAGCATTACAACATTCATAAGACTTAACTCGAACATGAACTGGACAGAAGAAAAAAGGAAAAAAGCCCACTTACCATAGGTCTGTTCTACAATACATTCAATATTTTGGGTAGTTGCAGGGCTTCCAGAAAAAAACATCTAAAGCATGTCTCAAAGCATATATGGGTAATCCACGGTTTCAGGATTCCTAAAGCAGAAAATCAAAATTATTAGGTAAAGGCTTCTCTCAGCCATGTTAAGTTGAATTAATATATAATATGACTAAATGTCTCTCAGTTATTAAGATGTGGCTTCCTCTTTAGCAGGTCAATGGGAGTTTGAATCAAATACTCAACGAAATTTTGGATTAAATGATTTTTAAAAACCAAAATAATAAAGTCCTTTATCAGGAGGGAATTCAAAGTACAAGAAGAAAGTAAGTAGGTGACATAATATATTAATCAATCTAATCAGTCTATAGAGAACTGTGTTCAAGGCCTTAAAAAAGTAGATAAGCCAATCATACACAGTTCTGATATACCAAATTCCTCTAAAATTTGCAGGTAATAGACAGGACATAACATTCATTTCTACATGTCAGCATGAATAATCTGAGGTTAATTTTAAGCATGAAAAGGCAAAGAAGTAGTCTGTAATGCTGGTGTGTTAAAGACTGATTAGCTAGATATTTACTGAATATGAAGAATGCATATTGTGGAAAAACCATGTAAGAAGTAATAGGACAAAAGTAAAATATATTACTGTCTTGGATATCAAAACCTGTCTCATATTCAACTATAATAACTCGATGTCAATCATTATGACTGAAAAAAATGTCTTAGCCCCATTTTTATTTGAAATGTTAAAATTCTGCTTTATGTTTATGTGCGACATTTGAGTGTCTACACTGAAAACTAAATTTTTGCCATTAAAAGAAAATAACAGCATATGAACATGTATCTTAAAATACATAATTACATCTAATTGAAAGTACACAATATCAAATATCAATATAGCAACATGTGAATAATATATTCATTTGAAATTTAATTAATATGTAAAATAGTTCCTACTATTTTCTTCTGGGAAAATGATATGAGAACCTTGAGTGTATGATATCAAGACTACAGTGACTCTAACAATTTATTATTAATTTGACTGAAGCTATTTATTATATATTAATATTCTGCCCTTTATCATTAAGTTATTCATATTGTTTCTTATCTTTTGTTCTCCTTAAGTCTTCCTCTTATCCTATTTGCCTTTGCTATAGTACATGTCACTTTTCTGATACTTGCTTATTTCTGCCAATCAATCTTTCCTCTGTTTAGTGTTTCAACCCCAATTTTTGATTTATTCAATCTCCTCTCATTATGACCCTACCATTTTTTCTCCTTAAATCTTAGGACCCTTAAAAGCAGAGTTGTTTTTCTTTTTTCAGTAATACCAGACTGCTTAAATATACTCTTTCACCCATTTACAGGCACTGTACTTGATCTTAACAATCTCACCTGATTGGAAGACTCAAGTAAATATACTTAAGTTATATTGCTGCTGCTTGCAAAAATAATTTTTCCTCTGAATTATTTAAATATTTGAAAAACTCATTAAACATTTTGGAGTTAATCTTGAAACACCCAAAAATCTCAAGGAAATCTAACCTCACAAACTCATTCCAGTCAATTTGAGACCATCACTATTCTAAAAAAAGAGGTGATTTCAGATCTACTACATTGGTGTGAACACTAATACTTTTTTTTTAGTGTTGTTTATTCGTATATGCATGCACATGTGTATAACATCCTCATTAAAAAGCAAGGTCACATTATCATAACCTCCCATTTCTAATGTACATTATGAAGTCTGAAAAAAGTGCTTTCCCTATTCAGCACTAATATGATTAACATTAATAGTGTTAGTTCATTGTGAAATAATCTCATAACAAAATATGCACAAACCTAGAGAATTTTTTAAAAATTATAGATTATATAACACATTTATAATATACTTACCCAAAAAGAGACTGTAGTGTGTTTAGTGCACCCACAATCCCCCAAATTCACTTCCACCTGAAACCTAAGAATGTGACCTTATTGGGATACAGGGTCTTTGCAGATATAATTAAAGTAAGGATCAACATGAGATCATACTAGATTAGGGTGGGCCCTAAATCCAACAAGAGTGTCCTCACAGGAGACAGAAAAGGACACACAGAGAAAAAGACAACGTGAAAATGGAGGCAGAGATTGGAGTTATGCTGCTACAAACCAAAGAACAAGAGGAGCCACCAGAATCTGGAAGAAGCAAGGAAGGGTTCTCCCCTCGAGCCTCTGGAATAAATGTGCCCCTGCTGACACCTTGATTTTGGACTCTGGCCTCCAAAACTGTGACAAAGTAAATTTGTGTTGTTTTAAGCCACCACGTTTGTAGTATTTGTTAAGAAAGTCCTAGGAAATTAATATAAATTTTAGTACTGTGAAGTAGTATACTGCTGTAACAGACAACTAAAAATAAAAAAGATTGAAGAGACTGGTAGTAGAAATAGAGATGTAAAGGAGATTCTGGTGAAGGCTCAGAAGGAAGTGAACAAGATGGCAGAGAAAACTTTTAGAGAATATACATATATATTGTTAGGAATAGAATGTAGAAATATGAACATTAAAGGGCTTCTGGTGAAGTCTTAAGAAGGAAACAAGGGGAAAGAAGGCAATCCTTGTTATTAAGTAGCAGAAAACTTAGCTGAAGTGTATTCTACTGTTGGGTGAAAAGTAGAACTTGTAAGCAATGAACTTGGGTATTTAGTTAAGATTTCCAAGCAATGTGTTGAAGGTGTGTACTGATTTCTCCTTGATGCTTATAGTAAAATGTGAGAGAAAAGAGAGAAATTGAGGTACTGTTAAGCAAAAAGAAATTGACACCAGATAATTTGGAAAACTCTCAGCTTATCGAGATTGTAAAAGATGCTAACATCACAAACATTAGGGAAATGCAAATCAAAACCACAATGATATACCACTTTAAACTTACTAGGATATCCATAAAACAGAAAATAACCAAAGTTGCTGAAGACGTGGAGAAATTGGAAGCCTGGTGCAAAATGGTTCAGTAATGATGGAAAACTCTTTGGCAGTTCCTCACAAAGGTAAACATAGAACTACCACATGATCCAGCAATTCCACTTCTACGTATATACCTACAGGAACTAAAAGCAGGTGCTCTAACAGATATTGTATGTCAGTGTTCATTGCAGCATTATTCACAATAAGCAAAAGATAGAAACAACCCAAATATGTTTCAAGACATGTATGGATAAATAAAATGTGCTATATACCGTGTTTCCCTGAAAATAAGGTCTAGCCAATCAGCTCTAACACGTCCTTTGGAGCAAAAATTAATATAAGACCCTGTCTTATATAAGATCTGGTATATTATCATATTATATGTTACATTACATTACATTATATTATATTAAAGACCCGGTCTTACAATATAGTAAAAT
Source organism: Rhinolophus sinicus (assembly GCF_057876585.1). Classification (NCBI taxonomy): domain Eukaryota; kingdom Metazoa; phylum Chordata; class Mammalia; order Chiroptera; family Rhinolophidae; genus Rhinolophus; species Rhinolophus sinicus. The sequence goes on from NC_142514.1 coordinate 163,572,235, forward strand.
GAGACCAGGTGGTCTTATATTAATTTTTGCTCCAAAAGACGCATTAAAGCTGATTGTCTGGCTAGGTCTTATTTTCGGGGAAACACGGTACATACATCGGAATATTATTCAGCCATAAAAATGAAGTTCTGATACACAATACAAGATGTATGAACTTTGAAAAACACTATGCTAAGTGAAAAACATTATGCAAATGTTAACAAAGAACAGATATCATATGATTCCCCTTATATGAGGTACCTAGATAGGTAAATTCATAAAGACAGGCGGTAGAAGCTACCAGAGATTGGGGCAATGGAGGAATGGAGAATGATTGCTCAATGGGTAAAGAGTTTTTGTCTGAGACGATGAAAAAGTTCTGGAAACAGATGGTGGTAATGTTTACACAACACTGTAAATATATCTAAAGCCACTAAACTGTACACTTAAACATGATTAAAATGGTAAATTTTATATTGTACATATTTTATCACAAAAAAAGACGTTTGTTTGAAAGAAGGATCCAAGACCTTTATAGCTAGCTGAAAGGGCTGACATAACTACTTCAACTAGAGAATCAAGACTAGGCTACTGATAAGCTCTAAAATGAACATACTCCAATGCTCGCATTAATTCCATGTGAGTTCATTTCGGAAATGTTAATAAAAACAGGAAACATGATTTATTTTATTTTTAAAAATTGAACCTTAGAATACCAAACAGACTAGCAAATTATTTTCAAACCTTTCATTCTGCAGAATGACAAAATTATAATACGAAATGGCCTTTTAACTTTTTTTTAACCTTACATCTTAGGGTATGAAAAATATAAAAAGTAAAATTAATAGCTAAATAAAAGATGATCTTTAGGAGGATACTAATGCTGAGTTTGGGTCTAGGTGCAAATAGTAAATAAGAGCATGGGTTTTGTCATCAGATAGCCAAGCTCTTTTGAGAAGCCTAGCTCTACTACTTAGTAGCTATGTGAATGTGATGGTTAATTTTATGTGTCAACTTGTCTGGACTATGCAGTGCCAGATAATGTGGCCAAACAGTATTAAGGGTGTTTATTTTTGGATGAGATTAACATTTGAGTTATTGGACTGAGCAAAGCAGATTGCCCTCCCTAATGCCGGTGGGCCTCATCCAATCTGTTGAAGGCCTGAATAGAATCAGCCTCAGACTAGTAAAAGGGAGTGAACAGCAGCAACTTACGAAAGATTTTGAAGAATTTCTAGAAGATAGGACATATGAAATCATAGTGATAGGTAGAATAAGGTGGAAAAAACAACAGTCTAGTACAGGGTTTGGCAAACTAGGTTCACAGGGCAAACTTTCCAGGCTACTACCTGTTTTTTGTATACCCTGCAACCTAACACTTATTTTTATACTTTTAAATGGCTGAAAGAAAAAAAAAATTTTTTGAGACATGTAAAAATTATGTGAAATTCAAGTTTCAGTGTTCATAAATAAAGCATTATTAAAACATAGCTGTGCTCAATATTAACGTATTATCTATGACTGGTTTCCAATGGCTGAGTTGAGTAGTTGTAAAAGAGGCTGCAAGAGACAAAATATCTACTATCTTGTCTCTGAAAAAGTATGCTGACCCCTGGCCAAGCACACACACAAGAGAATGTTTCAGGGAATATGGAACTTTTCTTTCCAACTCCTAAGGGGTTGTGGGCAGAATCAACAGTTATGAAGGATGACTGACTTTAAAAAAAAAAAAAAAAGTATTATCTGCTTGACAGGAATTTGGGCTCCAAAGTATGGTGTTTGGAAACCTAGGATAGATCCTCCTTATTTGGCTATTAGATAAGATCCCTACCTATCTGCTTGCTCTGTTTATCCACTGAGAAAAGCACACCAATAAATAAGTCCTACCTACCTACAAGGAATTCCCCATCAATATTCTTTCCATTTAGGGTAAAAAAATGCTAGGGAAACAAAAGAAGAGAAAATCCACTCCAGTTAGTTATATTATTCAATTGGTCATGTATCAATATGAATGGACAACCAAGGATCACCTATATTTAAAGAAACCACAAGAATGAAAAAGGCAGCCCATGACGGAAAACAGATGAAGCAACTCTGGAGAAATGAGAGGTAATTCAGGGAGGAAAAAAAAAAGGAAAAGAATTCCATTTAACATCTTCCAAGATTTTCGATAACATATTGCACCTATGAAACAAGAGGCATATGAGAGTAGAATTAAAAAGAACAAAGAGTAGAGTTTAAAGAAATTTAAAATGCAATGCCTATCTACCATCTCCTCCCACATACAAAGAAATATACAAGTTGGAACAGAAGTTGAAGAAAATAGTAACAACCTCAAGGAGAGTAATAGTCTCTCTTTAAAAGTTGCAGGAGATTGAACGAGGGGGCAGCTGTCGGGATCTGTCTTCTTCACAAGACAGAAGCAACCATGTCTAAGGGACCTGCAGTTGGCATTGATCTGGGCACCACCTACTCTTGGGTGGGTGTCTTCCAACACGGAAAAGTGGAAATGATTGCTAATGATCAGGGAAACCGAACCACCCCAAGTTATGTCGCCTTTACTGATACTGAATGATCGGTGATGCTGCAAAGAATCAAGTTGCAATGAACCCCACCAACATGGTTTTTTATGCCAAACACCTGAATGAACGTAGATTTCATGATGCTATTGTTCAATCTGATATGAAGCACTGGCCCTTCATGGTGGTGAATGATGCTGGCAGGCCCAAGGTCCAAGTAGAATACAAGGGAGAGACAAAAAATTTCTATCCAGAAGAAGTGCCATCTATGGTTTTGACAAAGATGAAGGAAATTGCAGAAGCCTACCTCAGGAATACTGTTACCACTGCTGTCGTCACAGTACCTGCTTACTTCAATGACTCTCAGAGACAGGCTACCAAAGATGCTGGAACTATTGCTGGTCTCAGTGTGCTTAGAATCAGTGAACCAACTGCTTCTGCTCTTGCTTACAACTTAAACAAAAAGGTTGTAGCTGAAAGAAATGTGCTGATCTTTGACTTGGGAGGTGGCACTTTTGATGTGTCAATTCTCACAATTGAAGATGGAATCTTTGAGGTCAAATCTACAGCTGGAGACACCCACTTAGGTGGAGAAGACTTTGACAACAGGATGGTCAACCATTTCATTGCAGAGTTCAAGCGCAAGCATAAGAAGGACATCAGTGAGAACAAGAGGGCTGTCCATCCCCTCCATACAGCTTGTGAACATGCTAAGCGTCTCTTCCAGCACCCAAGCCAGTATTGAGATTGATTCACTCTATGAAGGAATCGACTTCTGTACCTCTATCACTCATGCCCAATTTGAAGAATTGAATGCTGACCTTTTCCGTGGCACCCTGGACCCTGTAGAAAAAGCCCCTAGAAAAAGCCCCATGGGATGCCAAACTCAACAAGTCCCAGATCCATGATATTGCCCTGGTGCGTGGTTCTACCTGTATCCCAAAGATTCAGAAATTCCTGCAGGACTTCTTCAACGGAAAAGAGTTGAATAAGAGCATCAACCCTGATGAGGCTGTTGCTTATGGTGCAGCTGTCCAGGCAGCCATCCTATCTGGGAGACAAATTTGAAAATGTTCAAGATTTGCTGCTGTTGGATGTCACTCCTCTTTCCCTTGGCATTGAAACTGCTGGTGGAGTCGTGACTGTCCTCATCAAGCGCAATACTACCCTTCCTACCAAGCAGACACAGACCTTCACTACCTATTCTGACAACCAGCCTATTGTTCTCATTCAGGTTTATGAAGGTGAGCGGGCCATGACCAAGGATAACAATTTGCTTGGCAAGTTTGAACTCACAGGTAACCCTCCTGCACCTCAAGATGTTCCTCAGATTGAAGTCACTTTTGATATTGATGCCAATGGCATCCTCAATGTCTCTGCTGTGGATAAAAGTACAGGAAAAGAGAACCAGATTACCATCACTAATGACAAGGGTCTCCTGAGCAAGGAAGACATCGAGCGCATGGTCCAGGAAGCTGAGAAGTACAAAGCTGAAGACGAGAAGCCGAGGGACAAGGTGCCTTCCAAGAATTCACTTGAATCCTATGCATTTAACATGAAAGCAACTGTTGAAGATGAAAAACTCCAAGGCAAGATCAATGATGAGGACAAACAGAAGATTCTCGACAAGTGCAATGAAATCATCAACTGGCTTGATAAGAATCAGACTGCAAAGAAGGAAGAATTTGAACATCAGTGGAAAGAGCTGGAAAAAGTCTGCAATCCCATCATTACCAAGCTGTACCAGAGTGCAGGAGGCACGCCAGGAGGGATGCTTGGAGGCTTCCCTGGTGGTGGAGCCCCTCCTTCTGGTGGTGCCTCTTCTGGACCCACCATTGAAGAGGTTGATTGAGCCAAACATGAGCATAAATTTAGCATTGTTCCACACAAAATATGGAAGGACCCAAATTTGCAGCAAATTCACAGCAGTTTTAAAGTTGAGCTAAAAAAACTGGGCATTCTTAATACTTGAATATGGAATACGTGCACAGGGAAAGGTAATAATGATGTACTTTATAAGCACTGTATTATAAAGTGGAAAATGCTGTCTTAAATAAAACTATTTAAAATTGGCACCAAAAAAAAAAAAAAGTTGCAGGAACACTCCTCTCTCTCCTCCAAAACACACACACACACACACACACACACACATGCGCGCGCGGAAAAAAAAATAACAGAAAGAACCCAGGGAATGTAGAGCAGAAAAAAGAAAAGTATATATCCCCTAGCCACATCTTTTATGTAGAGGAGAGCTTGTCAAACTCGGGACCATCAGCCAAATCCAGCTGACTCCATTTTAGCAAATAAGGCTTTACTGGAACACAGCCATGCTCATTCATTTACAAGTTGTTGATGGCTGCTTTTGTGCTACAGCAGCAGAGCTAAGTCGCAACAGAGACCACATGGTCTGCAAAGCCTAAAATATCTACTATTTGGTCTTTTACAGAAAATGTTTGCCAAATCTTGATCTAGAGCTATGCTGTCCAATATAGTAGCAACTAGCCCAATGTAGTGTTTAAATTTAAGTAATTAAAATAAAATTTAAACTTCAGTTCTTCAGTTGTATTAACCACACTGCAAGTGCCCAATAGCCACATGTATTTAATGACTATCGTACTAGACAGTGTAGATCTTGTGACATGTGAACATTATATGAGATTCCATCAACACAGGAAGTTCTACTGGACAGGGCTTATCTGGAAATTACCATAATAGATTACCAGAACTGTATTTTAATTTTTATTTTAAAAAAAGTACTATAGTGAAGAAAAGAAAAAAAACCTACGAGAAAGGAAGCAGTAAGACAGATTAAATTCAGAAAAAGAAATTAGCAATGTTAGAAACGGTAATAATGCATATAATCTAAGATGTCATTCCATGAAGAGTACCACTAAAATATATTTTCACATATTTCAAAGTTAATATTTTTTTAAATATTTCAAAGTTATTCAGAGAGAAAAACATGAATTGAGAGAAAATCCAAAGATAAAGATACAATGCTGTAAATGAAAATCTAAGTATCATCATAGATATGGATGAGATTATAATAGAATTCAATGTACAGAATGAAATTAATGCTACCAAATTTGAAAATAATACAAACATGTTTCCTAAGAAAATGTAACTCAAAGAAAGGTAGGCTTAAGTATATAGAGCAAGAGCCATGAATAAAAAGTTTTACAAAAGTTATGTAATACCTTCCTCCAATTTAGTTATGAGCTAATGATGAGAACATTTACTAGGATTTTTAATTTTCATTTATCCTGCTATAAGTTTCATATCCAGTATATGAAGTACCTCAGACTATTAACTAGAAAACAGCAGTCAATATATATTTCCCTCGGCTAACACTACTCATTGGGCCAAGAATTATGTATTTCCTCAAAGAGGAGCTTCACTAGTCTGTGTGACCCTTCATGCATTATCAGCAGATATGATGTAAGAAACTTAACATGGAATGATTTTAAATATTTGGCCTTCCCCTGGGCTCCCATAATTATTCATTCTGAGGAGGAATTAATCACACCTTACCAGAAATGTCCAGAACAGTTAGAACAACACACAGGCTTAGATCAGCACAGCAGCTTTATGCGTATGAGACTCCTCAAAAGTTGATACACAAGTTGATACAGACACAGGCTGTAGCTGTTCAGTTCCTTACTTGGGCTACATGCAAAGATGAATGACAGTCCTTGATCGGGAGATATACTAATGCCAGATCATTCTAGTTCTGGATGTTTTTCTATAATCACTCAAAATTTTTAGTGTTTACCACTAAAAATGTCTTGTTCACTTTTATAGATACACTTGACAAATCTCTTCGAACAAAAACATGTTTACCTTTCAGCACATTTACCCTATAACATTGAATATTCCAAGATATTAGTATGCAATGGGTTTTTAAATTTTAACTTAAACCCTCCAGTTTTCTGTTTATATTTAAATATCCACTGAAATTAGGATGACATAAGTACTCGTGCTCTAGAAAGTCCCAGGTTACACCTGCTTTCTTGGAATCCAATATAATTCAATATTTCGGCACTCTCAACAGTGTCCTAAAATTTTTATAGGTCAATGAGAAAATCAAAACAAAAAGTCAAAAATATTTAGAAATAAATGACGAAAATATAAAATGTTAAAATTTGTAGGATGCAGTAAACGCAGTACTTATAGAAAATTATACCCTTAATTATGAACAGCATAGCAGAAGACAGAAAATCAATGAAGTAATTAAGCTATTATCACAGGGAGGGAAACAAAATCTCAGCAAATCAAAACCAAAGAATGTAGAAGGAAAAAAATAATAGGGAGCAGTAATTAATAAAATAGAAAGTAAACAGAAAACAGAAAATTTTAAAAGCCAAACGTTGGGGGTTTTTTGTAGAAAGATAAATAAAAATGAAAAATTCATAGCAAACCTAACAATAAAAAAAAAATAGCAAAAAGAAACACGAATAACCAATATTAGCAGTTTTTTAAAAGGAGAAATAATACAGTCACTAAAAGCGTAGCTAAGAGCTGCTTCTGTTATGGTCAAGTAAGCTCACAACAGACAAACCCTCTCATAGATAAACCATAAACTCAGGACAAAATAAAAAAAAAATTATAGGAAGGCTCTACAGATTAAACAGAAACAAAAAGATTTGGGGGACATCAAAATTATAAAAAAGGACTACCAAAGAGCGAGTTTCTTATTTATACTGATTTAACTTAAGCACAGTAAAACACACGTGCTTAAAACTCAGAAAAAAACAAGTCACCCTTCTGAAGAACCTGAAGAATCTCAAATTAACCAATGGAATGAACAGTCCAAAAAGAACTCTACCTAACACATGTGCCTTTATTTATGAAAAAGTGATGATTCAATAACAGGGAAAGAAATGCCTATTCAATAAATGGTACTAGGTCAACAGGGATATCTATATAGGAAAAACAAATACACCTTTGCCATGCCTCACACCAAAGACAAAAAAATTAATTCTGACAGAATGGAGATTCAAATGTTTAAAAGTAGACAGCAGGGTTTTTAGAAGAAAACATTGAGGTCATCTTTGGAATCTTTAAGTAGGCAAACCTAGCCATAAAGTGCTAGAACATAAAGAGAAAAACTGATACATCAAAATATATTTTGACTAAAATCAAGACAATTACAAGTCACAGACTAAGAGAAGATATTTGTAACACATTTACTTGAGACTGGACTCTTGTCCAAAATATAAAAAGAACTACAAATCCAGGGAGAAAGATAATCCTATTTCTAAAAATTGACGAAGACATGAACAGTCTCCTTGGTTAAGGATGAAAAGCAACTGAAATTCTCAAATATTCCTCGTAAGAATGTAAACTGGTAATGCCACATTAGAAAAATGTTTAGCTACAAACAGTAAACTAGCCAAAACCCTTTCAACAGTAGAATGGATGGATAATGAACTGTGATATATTTACGCAATACTATGCGGCAATACTATACAGAAATAATCCACAACTGTACACATTAACAATCATTTCACAAATATAATGTTGACACCCACGTAAACAGTGTATGAGTTCATTTATATAAAGTACAAAAGTAGGTAGAAGAAACCTGTGATGGTGGAAGTCAGGAATGTGGTTTCCCTTTGTGAGTATACTGACAGGAAGCAAAAGGGTGTTATGTGGTATCCAAGAACACGCTCTGTGCAGACATGACCTCTGTCAGCATTCATTCATTCAATCATGCTGCCAGAATATCATCAGGCCCTGTAGTAAGTTTCCACAGTATCTCTTATATGCTTTACCTTTACTAACACAATAGTAATATGGACACTAGGTCTCAGAAAAGCCCCTGAAATACCAACCAAAGGAGTATCCATTCTGTCATTGGGGTACTAGTGGCCTACCATGACCATTATGTTTCCTGGTGTACCTTAAACAGATCACTGCAGTCTTTCCATTGTACCTGAAGACCTGCCATTGTGCCTAAAGAATACCAACTTGGAACCCTTGTGGAAATGGTCCCACTATGTGGCCACAAAGGTGATATGTGTTGCTTATGGAACCATCAGATTGAGATTTTATATAACTAACTTCATTTGCTTATTTTTTTAGAGCCTTTATTATTTTAGACGAGTTTTAGGGTTACAACAACATTGAGAGAAAGGTACAGAAATTTCCCACATACTCCTGACCCCATACATGTATAGCTTCCCCCATTATCAACATCCCTCACCAGAATGGTACATTTTTTACAAGGATGAACCTAGATTGACAAATGATAATCACTCAACGTCCACAGTTTACCATAGGGTTTACTTTTGGTGCCGTACATCCTATGGGTTTGGACCAAAATACAATGACATATATTCATCATATCATACAGAGTATTTTCACTCCCGTAAAAATCCTCTATGATCTGCCTATTCATCTCTTCCCTTAAACACTTCTAGCAACCTTGATCTTTTTATTGTCTCCATAGTTTTGCCTTTTCTAAAATATATAGTTGGAATCAATATGCAACTTTTTCCAATTGGCTTCTTACACTTAGTAATTTGCATTTAAGGTTCCTCCATGTCTTTTCACGGCTTGATTAGCTCATTTGTTTTTTACGCCGCACAATATTCCACTGTCTAGACTACCACACTTCATTTATCCATTCACCTACTTACGGATATCTTGGTTGCTTCCAAGTTTTGACAATTAAGGATAAAGCTGCTATAAACATCCATGTGCTGGTTTTTATGTGGATATATTTGCAACTCCTTTCAGTAAATACCAAGAATCACAACTGCTGAATTGTATGGTAAGAGTGTTTAGTTTTGTAATAAATCTCCAAACTGTCTTCAAAAAATGGCTGTACCATTTTGTATTCTTGGCAGCAATGTATGAGAGTTCCTATTGCTTCACATCCTCGCCAGCATTTCATGTTGTCAGTGTTCTGGATTTTGTCCATTATAATAGGTGTACAGTGGTATCTCAATGTTTTAATTTGCATTTCCCTGATGACAGATGATATGGAGCATCTTTTCATATGCTTATTTGCCATCTGTATCTTCTTTGGTCAGGTGTCTGTTATGGTTTTTGGCACCTTTTGAAATCAGGTTGTTTTCTTACTGTTAAGAGTTCTTTGTATACTTTGGATAACAGTACTTTATCAGATGTATAATATCTTTTGCAAATATTTTCCTCCCAGTCTATGGCATTTCTTCTCACTTTCTTGACATTGTCTTTCACAGAGCAGTTTTTAATTTTAATGAAGTCCAGCTTACTAATTTTTTCTTTCATGTATCATGTCTTTGATGCTGTACCTAGAACAAGCATTACCATACCCAAAGTTCTCTAGATTTTCTATGTTACCTTCTAGGAGTTTTATATTTTACATTTATGTATGTGATCCACTTTAATTTTTCTGAAGGGTGTATGGTCTGTGTCTAGATTTTTTTTTTTTTTTCATGTCTAGTTGTTCCAGCAACATTTATTAAAAAGACCTTCTTTGCTCCGCTGTATTGACTTAGCTCATTTCTCAAAGATTAGTTGACTATACCTGAGTCTATTCCTGGGATCTCCATTCTTTTGCCCATACACACAGTCTTGATTACTATAGCTTTATAGTAAGTCTTGAAGTTAGGTAGCATCAGCCTTCCTACTTTGTTATTCTCCTTCAATATTTCATTGGCTATTTGTGGTCTTTTGCCTCTCCACATAAACTTTAGAATCATCTGATCAATATCCATAAAATAACTTGTTGGGATTTTTATTGGGATTGCATTGAATCTATAGAGCATGTTGGGAAGAACTGATGTCGTGACAATATTTAATCTCCTATCCATAAAAATGGAGTATCTCTCCATTTATTTAGTCCATCTGAGTTTTGTAGTTTTCCTCATATAGACCTTGCATATATTTTTAGATTTATACCTAAGTATTTCAGTTTTGGGCTACTCATGTAAATTGTATTGTTTAAAATTCCAATTCCACTTGTTCACTGTTGATATATAGCAGCTGATGTCATTTTAATACGATGCCTTCACTGAATGTGTATGCTGAAGTGAGATACGAATAAGTAGAAGTTAACTAGTGGTCTTTTGGAAGAAGGGAACATGGTGAGTACAGAAAAACAAATGAATGCCAAAGTGCAGAGAATAAACAAATTTATAGCAATATGGCCAGAGAGGTAGACAGAGGGAACTACATGCAGGTCCTTAAGAAGTTTTGTTTTTATATTATATGACCAGACTTCTATTTTGAAAAGATCAGGATGGCTCTTGAATGGAAGGTGTACTACAGGAGAACCAAAGATGAGAGCTAAATGAGCTAGAATGGATTAGAGAGCTATTAAGAGGTAAACTCCACAGGTCTTGGTAATGGACTGGATATGGCAAAATGAAGTTTGAGAGAGGAATTGAGTGTAGTGAGGTTCCTTAGCTTAGGCAACTAATTCTACAAATGGTCACTAGAGGAAGTTCAGTCTGGGGAATTATGAGTTTGAGGTCCCACTAAGACTTTCAAGAAACAGGTAAAGTAAGTATCTAAATTTATTACTCTGGAGGTCAGAGAAGCAATCTGGACTATAAATGTTAGTCAGCGGTATATAGTCAATAGTATATAAATGGTAACTGAGGTCCTGGGAGTGGATGAAGATAAGACTATGGAATAAAAGAGAAAATGGTCTTAAGGACTCCAAGATTTTATGGCAGAAAGCAGGAACCTTATTTTCTTTAACATCCTTTATCCATTGAAGTATCCACTCCTTTCAAATCCCTCTCCTGTGCTTCAGATTCCATTCCTTCCACTTCATTCAGGATCTTTTCTTTATCAATTGTCTAGAGTTGTTTTCCAGTACCCTCATTCTCTCTAACAATAAAACTCCTCCCTTAAATCTTTGTCATCTCTCTATCCGCCTTCACAGTAAAGCTTTCTAAAACGTAAAATGGTCTAATTTTACGTAATATTCAGCTTCACTTGACATTCAACTCTAAATACAATTATTTGACTTTTCAGTTTACTACCTCATCAAATTTGTCCTTAACAAAGCCAAAATAAACCATTATTATTAAATCAAATAATCACTTTCCAATTTTAGATTACTATCTGTTCCTCTGTCCAGCTTTTAAATGTTCACGTTCCCCAAAGATATTCTCAGTTCTTTTTTCTTCTCATTCTAAAGTATACGTATCCTTGGTAAGTTTATCCATTCCCTGGGGTAAACTCCCACCATGTGCTAATTAATTTCAAATCTATATTTCATCTAGAGATCCCTCTCTCACATTGCATACTGAGTAATGGGTATCTCCATTTGGATATTCCACTGGTACCTCCAATTAAACACATTCAAAACAGATTTAAAAACACATTTTATGATCTTCCATTCCCTAAAACAATCAATACCACTATTTAATTAACAAAATTCTGCTGTTCCCTTTTATTTTTTATCCTCTGCTATCCAGAAAGCTGCTCAAGGCAGGAACCTGTTAATAATCTTTGATTTCTCCTGTCGACCTTCGTTGATCACATCAATTCTACCCTTTATAGTAATCTTGATTCCTTTTTCTATATCCCATTCACACTTTCAGACAATCCATTTTCTTCTAGCATACTTTTAGCCGAAACATAACAATCAAATATGATCATTGTTATTCCTTCACTTAAAATTTGTCAAGGGGCCGGCCCGGTGGCTCAGGCAGTTAGAGCTCCATGCTCCTAACTCCGAAGGCTGCCGTTTCGATTCCCACATGGGCCAGTGGGCTCTCAACCACAAGGTTGCCAGTTCGATTCCTCGACTCCCACAAAGGATAGTGGGCTGTGCCCCCTGCAACCAGCAACAGCAACTGGACCTGGAGCTGAGCTGCACCCTCCACAACTAAGGCTGAAAGGACAACAACTTGAAGCTGAAAGCACCCTCCACAACTAAGATTGAAAGGACAACAACTTGACTTGGAAAAAAGTCCTGGAAGTACACACTGTTCCCCAATAAAGTCCTGTTCCCCTTCAAAACAAAAAAACTCCAAATCAGTAATTTAAAAAAAAAAAAAAATTTGTCAAGATTTCCGATTTCCCATTATCTTTAAGGGGATCAAAATTCACTACCTTAAGAAAATCAATTAGAGCTTTGTCTTAATTTCTCCAGTTTTCCCCCCTTTTTTAGCACTCTGTATAATTCATGAGAACTACTTGCAGAGAAGCAATGAGAGATTTATTGAAGGAGCAGTCTTTCCATTCTCTGCAATGGCTTCCATTCTCCATAATTCCTGTATCTTCTACACATCCTTCAAAACTCAGGTTAAGCTTTCTCCTCAGAGGAAACTTTTCAAGACTCCTTTCTCTCAGTCCAAATTAGGTAGCCTGCATTTGTCCTCCATGGCGCTATAGTATACTTTACTATCCTATTTACCCACCTATGTCCCCTAACTGTGCACTCAAGGAGGGCAGAGACTAAGTATTCTTTCTCCTATAACTTGAGCACTTAGTATATTCTTTGGGATTTAACTAAATAATTGTTATCAATCGTTATTAACACCACGCTTAAACATATACCTGTTTAACTCTTCCCTTTCACAAATACTGCATTTATTCCAATGTTTTGTATTCAACTTTACATAATGGTAAATTCAAGTATTTTGGATTATTTGCTTGAGAGCAAAGGTTTTGTCTTTGTTAAAAAAAAAAAGATTAAGACAGATTAAATTAATTTGTTCTATGATCATGTTATACCAGATATACAGCCTGATTTCAGGACTGCCTTGGTGTGCATGTCATACTTCCCGAATTATAAAGTTAAAAAACAAGTCTTCACTTCTAGTAATAAGGCAAGCAAAATATCACACCATCACCTTTTCTAAAAGGTAAACAGAGTAGAAAACAAGGGAATATACAGTAAAGAAACCTATGCAAATTCAATATTTGTAGTATCATTTTAAGGTTTTCAGATCAGCAAAAATATCCAAGATGTTTCTACTTGATATTAGACTGTTTTGTCACTTTTTGTTTTGCTCTTCTTAGTATTTATTTACTACAGGACAAAATTAGCACATACTATTCAATGTGTTCAATAGCTATTCTGTTTTCTAGTGTGTTAATCTTATCACCCTACCATTACCACCAAATGAGAATATTTTTACTTCTATAGGCCTAAAATGGCAAGATTAGGTCTAAGCAGACAGTAAGCACTCAACTGCTATTTACTGAATGATTGACACTACAGATTTATACTGGCAAAAGATTCAAAATGAAATTATCTAAACCTTGATCAAGCTTTCCACTTGATATATTGTTAAATAGCAACATGGAGTTTTATTCCCCCAAAACATTTTTCTTTGAAAAAAACAAAAAAAAATCCAAAAAAAACCAAAAGACCTCCCCAGATGAAAAACTCCAGGCACTATTTAGCAAAAGTAATTTCAATTTTTCAAATACAATCAGCCATAGTTTTAACGGGTCATTGAGATTTAAAACAATTCAATAGCAAGGATTTCAATGATGTTTGGATTTATTTCACTGTCAAAACTAATAACTTTGTAGTGCAGGCATGATTTTTCAGTTTAGACATTTGTCAATCATGAATGCCTAAAAAAAACCATTTACTACACATCACCATGAGTTTTGAGAAAATTTTAAATCCAAAGACACAGCTTTAAATTACATTGTCCACACACACCCCCACCCCCCCACCTCGCCCATAAAAATCCATTTCTAATAAGAAAGCTCTCAATTCAGAGTTCACAAATCACTAGAAAAAGAAAGTACATACACATCTAATTCTTACCAGTTTAGGGGGGAAGAAACTCAAGTATTTTCTGTTATTTGCAGCTGCCTTAAAAACAAACGACAATTAAACGTGTGAACAAGGTTGTCAGAGTAACACTTGTCAGTCACACCACTTATGGAAAGGCGCTCCAAGACTTCCAGAAGCACTAATTAAAATTAACGAAAGCTTCTCATGGGGACTTGTCAGAGAAGTACATTTTGTCATTTGCTCTTTGAGACAGAGGAAAACCAAACCGCCTCAAAGCTCAAGAGTTCTCGCTCTAAGCTCTAAATCCAATCCACCTGCCACTGAAGAACTGAGCCCAGATACTCAGCAAGCAACTCACTAAGGTAAGAGTTCCAACTCCTTCAATATAATACAACCATTCAAAAATAATAATAATAATGGGGGAAGGCGGAATGAATTTTCTCTCGGAAATCAGAAGGGGGCGGGAGAAAGTATCTTTCCTCTTTACAGACGAGCCGAAAAAGGTGCAAAATCCTGCTGGTCTGAGCCTGATATATCGCTCCACCAACCTTTTCTTTAAGTCTACGTGAATGAAGACACTCAAAACGAGAGCAATGTTGAATGATATTACCCACCTCCAACCCCAAAGAACCTGGGAAGACTCTCACCCAGGCCTCAGGTGGGCCTTTCTCACCTGGACCCCGCAGAAGTCCGCCGTCCTTACGTAGAGCGCACTTTTCAGCAATACGCCTTGTGATTGGTTAACTCGGGAGGAAATTTCAGTCCTATTGGCTACGAGAGCCGCGATACGGGGCCAGGAGGCGGGAGTCTGGGGCTGGCTCTGACAGGCCGCTGCTTGAATTCCCAGAGTTCCTATTGGGTCAACGCGGGAAGCTCCAAAATGGCGTCAGTGGGGCCTTGCGGCACCGGCACCGGGACTACTGGGTCTGTGGCTGCGGCAGCCAGCAAGAACAATGTCACCAGTTTCCAGAGGAGGGGTCCTAGAGCCAGCAGTAGCGACAGCGGCGGCTCTCGACTGGTGTCCATCGCGGGCACACGACCGTCGGTGCGGAACGGACAGCTGCTGGTATCAACCGGGCTCCCAGCCCTGGACCAGCTCTTAGGTCGGTTCAGAACTGAGATCTGGGATCAACAGAGGGAAAACTTAGGGAGGGGACTTGCCGGGTGGAGCCACCCTGCCCCCACATCTCTCTCTGACGCCTCAGCCTTCGGACGTGGAGAGGATAGCCCGGTCTGATAGAGATGGAGGGGAGGAAGGGTTGCATGGAGACTTCTAAATGCTGTTAACTAAATCTGTTGTGGTGCTCCCACTTTCTACTCTGGTTCCTTCCCACCAGCCTTTTTCTAGATTACAACGGGATCCCTACGTGCTTTTACCCTGGTGAAGGGGAATTATTAATGGTTGGACACGGTTTGGCCTTTATCTCTAGAATCCCCTTCTGATCTCTGTGTACACCCTTCCGCCAACCCCAGGTAGCTCATGGTTTGGACTAACCTACAAAACTTTGTATCATTGTAAGAGAGCCTTCATTAGAAAATGCTTTAAAAAGTAACTTCTCGTCTTTCACCGCCAGGATGCTAATCTCCCGGTTCTGAATTTTTATAAACAAACCACATTGGCTTTAAGAGAATGGATTTTAAAGGTTTATGTGGAGCCAAAGTAGTTATAGATCGTCGTTGATATTGACAATCATAACCGTATCTGCGTTAAATGCATGTATATATGTTTTCTTTTATTTTTTTCCTCCATATACTTTTTTCCAAAGTTACATTCCAACCGGTATGTTTAAAATTAATTCGCATTTTAACGAGAAGAAGAAATGCAGTTCCTAGGCTTTCCTGTATAATTTCTGGATTTTTTTCATGAGAAGCCTTTTAAAGAATATGCATGTTTCATAACTGTTATATTGAATAAGAATTGACCAGATTAGGTTGGTGGACAGAGCTGCTGTGTTAATAAAGATTGAAAATTAGTTAATTCCCATCTGAATGCTGCTTTATTAAAAATGGTCTGTTTATATTTCATAACTTTTTAATGGTATGTGATATGTGTTAGTTAAATCTTATACACTTTCATAAAATATTGGAAATGCTGTTGCTTGTTCTTGTACCTCACTCAACATTTTCTCTCTGTAATTCCCCAACCCTCACCCCCCTGCAAGGTTTAGTGCAAAGGAAAGTGACAAGGCAAGCAACCTATGAGAAAGAACATGGTTTCTTGCCTGTTATTTCATGTCCTTAACTGGATCCTGGTTATTTCTACATAAATTTAAGTAGTTTCATTTAATTGTTTCAAGTTTGATGTCTTCTTAAATTGCATGGTACTATAAACAAAGATGATGCATAATATCTACGCAAATACTTACCTCAACTTTTTTTCCCTTGTGAACCTTACTCAAGTATGATCCTATATTTAAACTTAAAGCTTGGAAGCTGTTCTAGTGTGCGCGTGTGTGTGTGTGTGTGTGTGTGTGTGTGTGTGTAAGTTCAGCGGGGATGTGTAATTTCATTCACTTGATCCTGAAACTCTCCAAAACATAAAGGTCACATTTCTAACGTTATACCTTCGGTTCCTCATTAAAATAACAAAATGTGCCTAGCACAGTACCTGTCATTTAGTAGATTCTCAGTAAATTCTTGATTGAAAGAAAAATAATGTATAGGGGGAAAAAAAACCTGGACAAGTTTATGAAACATGTAGGACAAAGTTATGTATGTAAGCTCTGAAAACAGACTGAGATTAGTTGATATGAATAGATTCACAAAACCAGTAACAGTCTGGCCTGATCTTTAGGCTCCAAATTTAGTGCTCTGCATATGCTACAACTTTTCAAATTTTTGAACACTCTTTTCAAGTGGTTTTAATCATTTATTGAACCTGAGACTGATGATTTAGTATAGTCTCTTGAAGCACCCACAATAAAGGTAACCCAAAGCAACTTCCTCATGTGTTTCTACAGTGATAAAAACTTGAACTGTAATTTCCAAATTTTTCAGATTTGCTTGGGAATGGGGACTGTAGTATCTGATTGTAACGAGTTTATGCTAAAGATGATTGAAATGAGTATCAGTTTTTGAACATTTTGAAATATATTTTACCTGTATATAGTTAAACCTCAACGTGCACAGAAGTTGAAGAAATTGTTGTAATGGGAATTACTACATTTGGAATAACAAATATGTGCAGAAGTATTTTAGCTGTTAACTTCTTAATGGCATTTCTGTATTTTGATGTTCTGTTTTGTATGGCCCTGTGGAACAAACCCTTTACATTTGTTTTTCATTAAAACTTTATTTGAAAGTGATTTGGCTGCTAATGTGTGTACGCATAGGTATAAATAATTCATATTATGTTGTTACTCTAAAATGTTATTTGACTCAAATTGTGACAAGCCTAATATAATCATATTGTGACAAAATGGATATTATGATACCAGGATGATGAAACTATACTGTGACATTGTGATTGTTGCATAAATATATTCTGTGGTTACTATGTAACAGGTAAGTACTGTATGGTAAGTGCCATGCAGTACAGTGATATTTTACTACTGCCACTGTGACATTATTGTATTTTTAAGCATAGATGCAAAGTATATTTGAAAGGCATCATATTGGCTAATCATTTAATGGTATACTGATATTTCCATTGCTTCCTAAATTGGCTACATTTAAATTTTTCAAGTTCTCTGATTTCCTAATCCAGATTCTCAACCTTGCCTTTCCAGAAAATTTACGTTGTTTTTGATGACACTATATGTAAATATTCCATTTTTATTCTTCCAGGAATTTCCAAAGAGAGATTAGAGAGGGTAAAAGATTCTGGCAGAATTTCTTATTCTAGGATGTAAGGTATAGTCCATTTTAGGACCGTACTGTCTAATCTGGGAGAATTATCCCCCAGCCTTATCCTTCAAAAAGACTCTTGAAGGAAGGGTAACTTCAGACTTGACTGGTTTAACCTCTTTGCTGTTCAGAACTTATTAAATTTTGACAGTCAAGTGAATGGAAGATGGGACTTGGAGTAAATAATAGTCTAGGAAGAAAGACGTTTATTGGTAGCTGCCATTTTCAATACTGATGTCAAAAAGTAATTACTGGTGGGCTTATTTCCTTTGCTCCAGTATATCGTAATCTAGAGTGTGGGTTGATGTACATTGAGTTTGTACTGCAAAATAATCCTGGTTATGATGTTTCAGCAACTAAGATGTGTACACTTAAGGAAAATGTAGCTTATTTCTTTGTATTGCTATGTAAAACTGTTTCATATGATTTAATCTACACAACCATTCTCACTTTATCTATTTTGATTCCCATGTTTGCTGAGCCAATAATTGTGATCATCAAGAGTTGTCAGGATGTTTCATACTCCTAGAGAGAGAAGAAAAAGTAGACCTATTAATGGAATAACTGCAATTTAATTTGTACTGTGGCATTAATTAAGTAAATATTGCTATGAACCAAGAAAAGGATATGAACTTGTTTTTTACATTGCATTTTCTCTAAAATGCCTTTGTATAATTTTAGCAAAACTATTTCTATGGAAAGGACTGGTATAAATCACCATTATCTTTCCTGACTTGTTTTTCTTTTTTCTTTTATCTAATTTTGAAAAAGGAAATGTATCTTGTTGTAAAATAAGGTATCACTTCTGAGCCTTCGTGTTCTAATATATTAATTTGACCTTATTTACCGAAAAGATACAGCTTCCTTAGAGATTTGTTTTGGGAGGTGTGTGGGGATTGACTTTTTTCCCTTTAATATTGATATCATTTTTCTAACAAGTCACACAAATTTTAAAAAAGCAAACCCTTTCCCTCATTTTAAAATTCATAAAATAGGAAGATATTGGTACTTAATCACAAGATATTAAATATTCTCAACTTTTTTAAGTATTAGGTTTTTTTCTAGTTTTAAGACAAAATGCTGCGTCATTTTAAAACGTAAAATCTTGATGAAATTCTTTAAAGCATCAAACTTGCAAAACATCTTCAAGCATTAAAACTCATAATCTTACATGATAAAATATTCTAACTGTATTTTTAGTAAGCTAGAGATAAATATACTTCTTAAGAAGGTCTAGACATAAAACCAAGTGTTTATTAGTGACTTAGAAAGGGTCTTGATGATTTCTGTAAGAAATAATTAAAGGGGAGAGGAGGCAGTAAACAAGACCATTTAATTCCATTGTATGTTTTATCATAGAAATAATATGATTGATTGCTTACCTTGTTACTTACCTGTCAAACATTTTAGTGGCCTATTGGGAAAAGATATTTCTGTTTTAATTGGGAATTATAAGTGTGAAATCTGTTGCTTTCAAAATTAGAATTATTAGTGGGTTACTGATTTTAAAGATATGTTAAAAGCTAGCTTTTGTTGAGTATATTATGTCAAAATATCTTGTTGTGGTTGGCTTGTTAAGCTTTGAGATTTTGGTGGGGACATGGCTACAAACTTATTTTAGTTTAAAATACAGCTAGAACCTCAGTATAACAAACTACCTTATACAAAGGTGTTTTGGGGAAATGTGAGGCCTTGTCATACTAAAATCAAATTTGAAAGACTAGAGAAACTTTGCTGTTACGTGTGTGTATGTACTTGTCAAATCATTTTATGTCATATTCCTAGAATAAAAGCTTGATTTAACATAGTTAATAAGATGGATTCATCTTATTCCCCATGACCAACCTTCACTAGAGCCAATCCTAACTTGAGTCTAGTGAATTGACATAATAGAGCCCATTAGAAAAAAAACAATCACATTTTGGTAAGAGAAGTCCTGATGGGATTGGCTGATAAAAGTCATTGAAGTATCCACATTTTATGATGTTTTAAGTAATGTTTACCTTTTCCAAACATTAGAATTTTAATGTATGTGAGATTTTAAAAATTTGGTGTTTTCTGAATTATCAGGAATGGTAGATTGTATCATTTTTGCAGAAAATTATCTTCTTAGCATAGTCTGATTTACTGTTAAGATGATCACCTTTTTTATAAAACATCTATTTATTTTCTTGATTTCTTCTAATCGTAAAATAATTGCCAGAATAGCAAGGGTAGCTGTTACTGAATACCTCTCTGAGCCAGACGCCTGAACTAGGTATCACTTCATGTAATGGGTGAACTATTCCTTGATCTGTTATCATTTCACTGTGAATAACATTTATAAAATATCTTTAATTCTCTATTCCATATATAAAGACATGAATGTAGACCCAGGAAAGTTTAGATAAGTCTAACTCCTTCCTGTAAGAAATACGTTAAGGAGAGAAAGGCAATTACCATTTTTATAGTACCTGCTTAAGACAGACACTGCAGTATATGCTTATATTTCATCTCCTTAAATATACACAGAATTGTGATTAGGTAGTTAAATGTTTATTTTTGCATGTAAAGGAAAGAAGGGAAGTAAGGAGTTGGAACATAGGATTTAAAATGTTCAAAGTGGATTGAAAAGTTAGTGGGGGGTCTATATGTATATTTAGTCCTATAACAAATCCACTTAAGCATAAAAATATATAAATGTACTGGTTTCTTCTCTTTTTTTTTTGCTTTCTTCTCTAACAATTTGGTATGTTCTACTTATAGCCATAAAGTTGCCAAGTGTTGCATTATATTCTTTGTGACATGTATGTTACCAAATTTCAAATTTTTGAAATATTTATGCTACTTACAAGGCAAAAAATAAACACTATCAAAGAAACTTTTTATACTATTTCTGTATAACATTTGCCACTACAAAACTTTTTTGGGGAAAGTTCTTTATTGGTGTTCTAATGTTTATATCACAATTTTTGTGCCCAGCCCCCCCAAAAAACCCAAAACATTCTAGTTACTTTGTCTTCAATTGTCCAACAATTTTGAGTAATTTATTTTTAAATTATACTTCTTAAGTACATGTCATCCTTTACTATACATATATTTTATTTTTAAGAGAACTTGTTAGTGTTTGCAACATTAATTACAAATAGTAATAATTTACAAATGTTTTACAAACAACATATCAGTAGTCAAAAGTATCTTTTTAGTGTATTTCTAGTTTCCTAAAACTTGATTTTAAATTGATTTTAATGAATCACTGTTTGAGTTATATGGTCATCATTATTCTAATTCAGATATTTAAAAGAACATTTTCTAATAATATTAAAAATTATTTTGTGAATGTGGCTATT
The DNA here is from genome assembly GCF_057876585.1 of Rhinolophus sinicus. Classification (NCBI taxonomy): domain Eukaryota; kingdom Metazoa; phylum Chordata; class Mammalia; order Chiroptera; family Rhinolophidae; genus Rhinolophus; species Rhinolophus sinicus. The sequence goes on from NC_142514.1 coordinate 163,593,615, forward strand.
TTATTTGAAATGGCAAAAATAATACTCATTTTAAATTCTAAATATGTTTAGAGTATGTCCAGACTTTGTGTATATTATTCATAATAAAAAAAGATTCTGTTTAATTATTGGGGTTTTTTCCCCCAAGGCGTATTCAATTTGAGGATACATATTATAGTGGGATTTCTGTTGTAATAACCTTTCTTTTCTTTGTTGTACTTCTGTAGTAGTTAAGTTACTGTGCACATTTAGGTCTTGGCTATTGAGTTAATTTGTTAACAAGTACTAAATATAACATTACTAGGAGGCTTAACCGCAGTTATATTTAATGCTACGTGGTCCTATCACAGGAGAAAGAATAGTACAGTATATTATGAAAGTAATGATAATGTGTACTGTGTAATTACATATAATATGTAATTATTTCATAATAGCACCTTAAGCAAAGTATTGCAAAGGTAATTAAAATGTTGTTTTCAACAGCAATTTTAAACTTATTGAAGTACCTGCCCTTACCAAAGTCTAACTTTTATGCTAAAGATAATGTGAAAATATAGATTAATTTTCTTCTTGGTTTTGTTTTATTTCCAGGTGGAGGTTTGGCTGTTGGAACAGTTCTTCTAATCGGTTAGTATAGCATACATACTTGCTCTTTCCGATCAGTTTTCTGTTGTGCATAATGATTTTATGTGTTTTCCTATTCTCAAATTAAGTATTTAACTCTCTACAGGAATTAAGGTAAATTAAAGAGGAATTGCCTTAAGTTCTAATTTGAATTCAAGTCTTGATCTGAGCTTGAAATAAATTGAGCAAGTATACCTGGTAATGTAGCTTTTATAGTTTAAAAATGGTCACAGGGCATTGTGCTCCATTTTTAAAAAAAATTAAAATTAATGGCAGTTGATTTTTTTGTTGTTGTTGAGAATCTCTTATTTAGAGTGAGATTATTACAGTGATTAATTTGAGAAGTTGATGTTCTAGTATATCCATTGTATATATCACAGATTTTTATCATTATTGAAAGAAAAATAAACTGATAAATCATAGTTTTGTTTATCTTCAGAGGTACAATGATTCTAATTTAAATATACATTCATAATTCTATTTGCCTTATTTTTTACTTTAGAGGAGAGAATCTCGGAATTGAAATAAGCCTTGACAGTTGCATAATCAAAGCTACCAATCATTTTTCCATAATCCTTGACAGATATCAAACACCATTTGAGGACAGATTATCTAGTTTAAAGGACTTACTATTTCACAATGCAATGTTTCATTGTTGAAAACGCTATGATATATTAGAAAGTTCCTTTTATTAATGTTTAATCTATCTACCTTTAATAGATATTTTGTTCCTATTATTGTCATCTGATATAATGCAGAATTAATATACCTACTCTTTTACATGACACTCTTAAAATATTTGAAAATAACCCATCACCTCAAATTTTCTCCAAAGTAAACAGACATAATTTCTTAAGATGGTTTTTATGTATCATAGTTTTCACTCTTTTTTTTCTCTTATCACACCTTCTGGTCTGGCATTGTCTCTTCAGCTGTACACAGAACAATACAATATTCCAAATTTAGAATGACCTGTACTAAAATTCTAGAAGTGGTGATATCTGTCACATCTTTAAATATTTATCTTTTAGGAAATAAAGAATGACTGAAGGAATTTATGGAAAAAAATCATTCACAATTTCATATAAATAAATAAACACATACATAAAATACAAAATCTGTAGAAAAAATGAGGTTGTCTTTTCAGTTCCTCAGTCCTCATACCCAGAGACAGTCGTGGCATCCCATCCAAATACTTATTCATAAGTAATGTACATGGGAACATTCATCGCCTTGCTTTTTCAATTTAGTCCGTCTTAGAGATAAGTCCGTGTACGTTCATATAGATATACCTCATTCTTCTTAAAAACTACATAGGATTTCACTGTATGAATATACAATAATTTATTTAAACCATTCTCTAATAATTTCAGGGTAATTCCATTTTTTCTATTACTAACAATGCTATTGTGCAAATCATATATAAGCTTTGCATTGATATGTAAATATCTGAAATAAATTTTTAAATACAGACTTGATTGAGGCATGTTAAATTGTATTAGATTTTATTAGATTGCTCTCTTAAAAGGTCATGCCATGTTATACTTCAGTCAACACTTATAAGAATACCAGTTTATCCTCACCCTTAATAACATTGGATATTATCATTTTAATCTTTACCAGTCCTAACAAGTAAAAGGTGAAGAATGACATTTTGTCATTTGGACCTGGGACTTTTCTCTTTGATGAACAAAATTTTGAAGAATCATTATAATGATTTAAAACATATGCTGCTGAATTTTAATTCTTTTCTCCAGAGGAAGTATCTGTGAATGATACTAACAATCCAATGATGATTTATAATTCATTCAATAAATGTTCATTGAACACTGAGGTGTGTGCTGGACATTGCGGTTACAAATATAAATCAGATACTCTCTTCCTTTAAGGAACTTTGTATCTATGAAGGAGACCTATGTAAAGCAAATAATTACAATGTAATAAGTTAGTACCATAATAGATACGTTTGTTATTATTACATTTTGTCACTGGTTGTAGATAGTACAAGGAACTGCAGTTAATTTTTGTATCAATAACAAAATCAGCCAGCAACTTTTGAATAGTTGTAGATTCACTTGAGTTTTCTAAGTAGGCAGTCATCTTCTGCAAATATTGGCAATGTTATTTCATAACAGATTTTTGTATTTTAGAAGTGAGGGCTTCCATAACAAATACGGCAGTGACTTTGGAACCAGGCAGTGGGCAGAGGCCAGAAGGATTTTGAGGAGCGTATTAGAGAAAGCCTAAATTGACATGTACAGATTTTTAGTAGAAATTTGTACGTTGAGGACATTGCCAGTGAGGATGAAAAGGAAGTAAGTTCTACTTTACTGAAAGCTGGAAGAAAGGGTATCCTTGTTGTGTAGTGGCAGAAAGCTTAGTGACATTGTAGCCTGCAGTTATATGGAAACTGAACATATGCCTAATGAACTAGGTGAGCTAGCTAAGGAGAATTTTTTTTATAATGAGGAAAAACTCAAGAATAACTAAAGCACGGATTAAAAAAAAAAACTATCCTTGATGAAATGTCAATTCATCAAATATTGTACTAGGTATTCAATAACTATTTGTTAAATTAATGCTTGAATAAAAGAATATAAGTTATGAAGCACAGGCCTTACCTTTATATTCTTTCCATATAGCTGTTATTTTGAATCTTGTCAGTATTATTTATGCCCTACTATTTTCTTCCATGTACATAAGATTTTTAAAGACATTTATAACTTAGGTAAATTTAGTTTTTTTATCTATTTGCTTGTTTTCATTAGGAAACCTTAAAGCAAACTTTGCAAGTACTTTTACATTTCTTGGAAAGATTAGATTAGAGAACCTTACCTACTAGGTTCTCTACTTTTCTCCATTCCCAAGTCAGTACAACTTGTGCAATGGATAAAATCTTCCTTAAGAAATGAATAAATAGCTCTAAATATAAACCAAATATGAAGATTTAAGATTAAATATGAAAATTTAAGATTTAAGGTTAGGAGCCTATGGCATTACTGTATTATTTATCACTCAAATAATTTTTGTATTCCAGAAGTAACAGAAAATTAAAGCACAAAGATGATTTGCATTAATAACTTTTCACTATAGATTATCAGCTTTTTAACCATTCTTTCTTAAAATGCATTACTCATTTACGCGGGCAATTCTGTATATGTATAAGTGTACACATGCACATGAGTTTGGGCTTGCAGAGTTGTGTATTTACAGTTTCAGTAACAATGTAACTTTGGAAACGAGATAGTGAGCACTGTCTGAAAGCTCAGGCACATCTGCTTTAGACCTTCTGAATGCAACAAAATAAATTAATATGAATACATAAAAGGCCATTCTCTGAGGAATAAATTGAAGCACTAAGGGACTCCTACATTTATTTTAAAAATTGAAGATAGACTTTTCTTTCTTTTTTTTTCATACGACTTTATTTCAGCTAAACTGACAACATGCGCTGGGGAGCAGGACCTCCAATGCTCCATGGGGATAGAAATATAACATATTTTATTCTTTAGTACTAGAACAGGCTTGAGACGTTTTATATTTCAATTGTTTTCTGTAAGTCTGGTACATGCATAAATTTGGAACTCCCAAAAAGTGTAAAAAATGAAGGGATAGCATAAATATTAGAGTTTACACAGCTTCTTTTTAAATAAAGGATCTTGATTTGTTTACGGAGATATTGAGCATCAAAAAGATTTAGTAGGAGTTGTCACAAATTAAAATACAAGGTATATGACATTTATGAATGCATTATTTTTAAATTAATCTCTTACATTAATTATATAATTTTAGTTTTGGAAGTAGGAGGTGAATAATATGCTATTAGACAATTAATTACAACTACGTATGAGTATATTTTTGTATTAGTTACCTATTGCTGTGTAACAATATCACCACAAACTTAGCAACTTAAAGACGAAACACACTTATTATCTCACAGTTTCTGTAGGTCGAGTCCAGGCACAGCTTAGCTGGTGCTCTGCAAGCCAAGAGTCAAGGTGTCAACCAGAGCTGAGTTCTCATCGGAAGGCTTGGCAGGGGGAGGAACTGCTTCCCAGCGCACACGGTTGGTGGCAGCATCCAGTTCCTTGCTGGTTGTTACCCAAAGGCTGCCTCTGCATAGGGCAGCTCACAGCATGGCATCTTGTTTCTTCACAACCAGTAAGGGAGAATGTCTCTTAGCAAGACAGCTGTGACAGTCTTATGTAACAGCAATGACATCCCACAACCTCTGCCATATTCTTTCAGGTAGAAGCCAGGCACAGGTTCCACCTAACAGGGAAAGGAAGTTATGAAAAGGCATGAGAGCCACGAAATGCGAATCATGGGGATCACCTTAGAATCTGCCACACTTTGCATAATTTTAATTTTTTATTTTATACAATAGCAGAAACCAAGCACTCAATATATCCTTCACCAGATATGATAGTATTTTCTTGTCATTTGTCTTCAGCCTTTTTGAGCTGAATATTGCTGAGCTATATTTTTCTTCTACATCTCGTAATACATTCTGAGCATTTTTCTTATTTAGCACAAGTTGGCACACAGCCTCCTGGATGGCAACCTATCTACAAATAAAGCTTTATTGCAGTACACCGCTCTTATTTATTTGCAAATTGTCTATGGCTGCTTTTGTACTACAAGGGCAGAGGTGAATGGTTTCGACAGAGACTATATAGTTTCCAAGCCTGAAATATTTACTTTCTGACTCTTTAAGAAGAAGTTTACCAATTCCTATTTTGCATTATTACATTTTGTATTCTTAATTTATTTTGTAGTAGTGTAACTGAAATAGGACAAACTGATATCAGGGCAGTTCTTTACTGAAATCACCGACCTTTTGTTCTGAACCATTTAAGCACCTACAATGTCTTTAACACTGGTAGCCAAAATAAATCCTGGTGTTTACCCTTTTTGAACTTAAACTGTATGTTGACTGCACATGGAATGACTATAAATGACAGTTAAGTTTGCAAACTCATCCTAGAAAAAGTGCTACATACCTCATTGCTGAATATCACTATGGTCACCTTCAAAGTACTCCCCTTGGGAAGCTATGCACCAATGTCATTGCCTAGTCCACCCTTCTAAGCAATTTTGGAACTCTTTTTCTGGAATCGTCATCAGAGCTCTTGTATTATACTTGATGTCCTGAATGTCATCAAAATGTCTTCCTTTCAATATTTCCTTTATCTTCAGGTAAAGAAAGAAGTCATTGGGGGCCAAGTGAGTGAGTAGGGAGGGTGTTCCAATACAGTTATTTGTTTACTGGCTAAAAGCTCCCTCACAGACAGTGCTGTGTGAGCTGGTGCATTGTCGTGATGCAAGAGCCATGAATTATTGGCGAAAAGTTGTCGTTTTCGTCTTTTTCACGCAGCCTTTTCAGCACTTGCAAATAGTAAACTTTGTTAATTGTATGTCCAGTTGGTACAAATTCATAATTAATAACCTCTCTGATATCAAAAAAGGTTAGCAACATCAGTGCAACAAGTTCGCGAACTTAATTGTCAGACCTCGTATATAATGTGCAAATATTTATGCAGATGTAAAATATGGACAAGGCTTAAGTTGTCCCCAGTGTTCCCTTGCTTTAGTCCATATTTTCCTGTAGCCAGAATGAACTTTCTGATAGGAAAATCTGACCACGATATATCCTTGCTTAAGATCTTGCTGTGGTCTCTAGTGATCTTAACATAAGGTCCAAGCTCCTTAACTTGGACTATGAGACCTTCAGTGATCTGCCGCTGCTCAGTCACTTTAGCCTTATCTCTTCTGATCCTCTCACCTCCTTCCTCAAGATTTATCACTCTAAGCTTTTAATTCCATCAAAGTACCAATCTCTTACTTCTCTCCAGGCCTTTGCTTAAGTTCTTTCTTGCTGTCTCTTTTTATCCCTCTTTTTCTGTTAATCATCTTTAGGGTCTTCACTTAGCTGTGTCTTCCAGAAAGTCTTCCTTAACTGTTGCTTTTCTTCCCTTCACCCCCACTTAGTATTCTTTCTATATACTTCTATAGTATTCCTTATTTACCTTATCATGGAACTTATTATACTTTATGGAAAATACCTGATCACGCATCTTATTCTGTAGACTGTAAGCTCTGTGGTCATGGGAACCAAGTAGGGGCTTAACGAATAAATGAATGCATGAATGAATTAGTGATTTGAAAGCCTGGCTAAAAACAATTAATTTATAGTGGTAAGAGATAGGTAGTCATGGAGTTTTTTTGAGCATGAAGATGTATTATGAAGGATATACTGCAGGAATAAAGTAAAAACTTGAAGTGATGGAAATACTTATTGTCCTAATCCAAATGTGAGATGATGTTAAGTTACTATACTTTTAAGACTTTCAGCGTAAATTTACTACTGTAGTTTGGTGGGATGACAGCACTAACTTTTCTATTTCTGTATTTCATTATATATATTGTAATTGTTTAACTTAACTATGCTTACACTGTTCTGATGCGAAATGCCATTTTCCCTCTTTTAATAGATCCCTCTCAAAATTGATTTCTACTTTCCTGCTATTTAAATGTGTGGGAGATAGAGAGACGGGAGGTAGAATGATTCCCAGATTTTTGGCCTGAGAAAGTTTGGAGTCAGGTGAAGTCAGAAAGGAGAATGAACAGGTATTGAGGTAAAGTCAGGAAAGGGGGAGAATGCACAGATACTGACGTAAAGTAATGAGTTCTGTTTAAACATAATGAATTTTATGTTCCAAGTAGTTCTACCTAGTAGACAGTTGAAGATGTGGGTAATAAATTTAGCCTAGAGAAAAATATTTGGGATTTATCAATGTTATTTAACTATGTTTTATTTAGTGTATTTTTTAGTTGAAGTTATATGCGTGTGTTAGAATGCCCAGGTTTATAAGACCCTCAAAAGTCCATAGATGGAACTGTAGGGGGGCTCTTAATTCCTTGGAATTACATGCAAATTTGTGTATGTGTATATTTTTAGAGTAGCATACATAACTTGCATCAAATTCTCAGAGTGGTCTGAGACTACCAAAAAAAGTCTAAGAACAACTAAAGAAAAAAAAAGCAAGTCAAAATCTAAAGCCTAGGCACATCAATATTTAAAGGATAGATAAAGGAAATTAAGCCCATGAAAAGGGTTAAGATCATAGCTTCGGGAATCAGATGCCTAGCTTCAAGTCATGGCTCTGCTATTTACTAGCTGTGTCACCTTAATAAGCAAGCTGTTCACATTCTCTGTGCCTTAGTTTCTTTACCTATAAGATGAGGATTGATAACATTTATCTTATAAGATTATGAGGATTAAATGAGCTAATGCTTGAGAAATGCATTGCACCGTGTTTAATATATAGTTAGCAGTCAATAAGATTAGCTACTTGCTATTTTGAATAGGATGCTGAGTCCCTCAGGGTTGGTAACTAGCCCGAAGTGAGAGAAGGAAGGCAAAAGTTTAAGTTCTATTCCCACAATTGAAGTTAGACACGTCCTTTCAGGCCCAAAGAACTAGCACAGCTACTTACTCATAACTCTGCCATCCTTGACTGTTATCGTGAGTCTGATGTAGAAAAGGGAGGGAGACCTGGAATAGATTGTGAAAACATCTGAAATAATAATGATAGGGATAGCTAACATTTCCAGAAAAGAGATTGAAAATGAATACTGACCAGCCCCCCAAAACACTAGATTCTACCTCTTTGAAGGGTTTTTTGAGGGGTAGATGGGGCTAGAATGAAACAGAGCACGATCCATGAAAACCACACTTGCCATCTACTTGGAAGCCACCATAACGTCGTAGGCTACAAGCAGAAGGCTTAAATAGACTAGATCAGAGTAAGGCTAGGGATATCTCTCAGCCGACACCAGGCAGCCAATTATGTAAGTTGATTTCTGCCACTTTTCTTTTTCCCTGCTCTCCCAATAACAGAACTAGAACTTGGAAAGGAATGTGGGGGAAGAGGTATTTTAGAACTCTTCTTTCCTTTAGAACCCCTCTGCACACTAAGACCTTCAAGCCACCTGTTTAAGATGCACTTCACAAGGGAGGAGGAAAAGCTTTGCATTGAGTATTCAAGTTGTATTCTTGACTATTCCAAGTGTTAATAACTGAAACTGGTGAGAAATCAAGGAATCAGTTCTAGATGTCATTAAGATACGAGAAAAGAAAGATTTTCACAGCATTGTGCAAAGTAGTGACTAGAAAAGTATAAAACTGTTTCATATTTATATACCAAAGAATTGAGAGCTCTGTATTAACTTTTTACATATATGAACATATATGAAGAATAGCTGAAGAAACTGGGAGCAAGGAGTGTCTTAAAAATGGGGGATACAAGTGGGGAACGAGAGGGTTGTTCCAAGAAGAAAATTGTCCATGGTAATAGCTGCGATAGACAAATAAAATGAGGTAAATACTTGAAAGTGTCCAAGAAATTAGACAGTTAGAAAATCATGGGTGACATTAGAGCAATCTGAATGGGATGATAGGGGCAACTCTTTTGGACTTTGATATTAAGGAAAATTGATATTCCTATTTTACTATCCACTAGGCTTCATTCTTCCCTTGGTCGCATAATGAACAAGAGTAATTCCATTTACATATGACAGCCTATCAGATATTTGAGGACAGCTCTCCTGTATCATTTGGGTCTCTTTTTCTTCTAGCTAGATACCTCATTTCCCATGCTTTAGAATCCCTTTACTATCCTGGTCACTCCATTCTGAAGATGCTTTAGTTTGTGTAAATACCCAAATGGAATATATCTTTGTCAGTCTGGTTGACTACTAGAATACAACAGGACAATCATCTCTCTCAACCTAGGAATTAGACTATTAATTCAGGCCAAAACTACATTTGCTTTTTGGCAGTTCTGTCGCGTCATTATCATTTTTGCTTGCCCAGTGTTATGGGGATTCACTAAATAGATTAATTAAATGCTTATTGTACAACCTCAAAATTTGTTTCACAAAATTGGTAATTTTCCGTTTGAAGAGCTTAGTTTTTTGCTAATCCCTAAATAGATAGACGATGTTCTTCCTCCTATTAGTTTTTTGTGCCTCATAGGGATCTTTGAAAAAGTAGGGTTGATGATTATTATAGTGTGTGTGTGTATGTGTGTGTGTGTGTGTGTGTGTGATGATAGGGTATGTTTTCAGCCAAATCTTGACTGATTTACAAGGCAAGATAGATTTTTCTTTGTTGTTTTTCCCTTAATTAATTCTACAATTATTTACTCGTATGAGGTGTGATAAAAAATATGTGGTGAATGTTTAAATTTTTTAAAAATTACAGTAAAAGACACATTGCCATTAATCCCCTCAAACTACTCTCCTTCACTGCCTGCTTTTTATCCCATCGTTCTTGCTACTTTCTGAAGCAGTTTTTGAAGTCCTCTTTCCTGAGTGTTTTTAGTTGCACTGTCGTGGCTGCCTCGATGTCCTGAATCGATTCAAAACGTTTACCTTTTGTCACGTCCAGCACGACAAGAGTTGTGTGAAGCGAGGAGGGCAGCACAAGGTTAAGAAAGACAGTAAACAAGAGTAGAGTGCAAGTGGGGCCGAGGGACTGTAGCCTCAAGGACTGAGCCAGGAATCAGGCCAATGCATGGCTTTTATTAGTTAGGTGTGGAAGTAAAAGAAATAAAGCTTGTCAATCTCAAGATCTGTGAATCCCATACATTAAAATAGGAAACTGATTTAAGCCAATCACCCTTACCTGCAGGAAGCTGAACCATAAGTCCCAGGATAAGTACTTCACCAAGGGGTAACATCTTTATGCATATGAATAGATGGAGAGCACATCATTGAGTCACTTCCCCTGCAGGTTGTGGGAAGGAATGCAGCCACAGAGGCAGAGGCTCTCCTTAGCTGGGGGAAGATGGGGGATGTGCCCACCTCTGTCGACCCCGCGAGTTCCCCAGAGGTCCCCACATGGCTGTGTCTTGCTTGGGTTATCCCCCCGTGGGGAGTTGTACCTGTCTTTGACTAGCCAGCCATCTTTCTGGAGCCAAACAGGGAGACGTAAGGTGTAAGCACAAAGGTGAAGCAAAGTCCCTGAAAGGATCCTTCTCACAGACTCTCCTTTCTTTAGGGGCAGGTAGGAGGAGACAGATAGGTAGGCTGCTGCATGGTAACAACTTTCATGGTCATTTTGACTTTGGGAAAGAGCCAGAAATTGTACGGTGCCATATCCAGTGAATAAGGTGGATGAAGACACACCATAATGTTTTTATTTGACAGAAATTGCCATACCAGAAGCGATGTGTGACACGGAACCTTTCCCGTTGTGATCACAAAATACAGTGAATGCTGCTGCCGAGTGCCATCCAATGGAAAGGGAGAGATCTTCAATATGGGAAGTGGCGTGTCAAACCTTACTAACAGTGTGTGACAAGTTTCAACTTGTTTGGTGCTGTCAGTCAGGTGTGAGCTACAGTTGAGAAAAGGTATATTTTAAAGTGTTGTATAAATCATCCTCCATCATGACAACATTCCATGTCACACATAGCTTCTGCTATATGGCAATTTCTATCAAATAAAAACATTATGGTGTGTTTTTATTCACCAGATCTGGCACCGAGCGACTTCTGGCTCTTCCCCAAAGTCAAAATGATTCAGGACATTGAGGCAGCCATGACAGCGCAACTAAGGACACTCACAAAAGAAGACTTCCAGAACTGCTTCAGAAAGTGGCAAGAACCATGGGATAAGTGTGTTAGAAGTGAGGGGGAGTATTTTGAGGGGGATTAATGGCAATGTGTCTTTTACTGTAATAAATATTTTTAATTTAAACATTTACTGTAGTTTTTTTTTATCACACCTTGTATTCATTCTCAATGTTGATAATTTGTGTCTTGTTCTTTTTTTCTTGATCAATGTAGATGGAGATTTATCAATCAGTTTTATTGATCTTTTCATAAATCAGCTTTTGACATTACATTTTTTTCTTGGTCCAGGTTTTCATTAATTGATTTTTCCTCTTCATTATTTCTTTGCATCTCCTGTGTTTTAATTAATATATGAACGTATCTGTCTAGCTTTTTACAATGAAACTTAGCCTAAAACAAAAAAAGAAACTTAGCTCATTGTTTTGACCTATATGATTTTCTAAATAAGACTATGTATTTTCTTCTATGGTCTGTTTTAGCTCTTCCTCAAATTGTGTCATACATTGTATTTCTATAATCATTTACTTCAAAATATCTTCTAATTTTCTTTTTTATTGTTTTTTTTTTTTTTTTATCTATAGTTATTTAGAAATATATATGTTGGGGTGGGGGGTGGGAGATGAGGGTAAGGGGGATTAAATATATGGTGATGGAAGGAGAACTGACTCTGGGTGGTGAACACACAATGGGATTTATAGATGATGTAATACAGAATTGTACACCTGAAATCTATGTAATTTTACTAACAATTGTCACCCCAATAAATTAAAAAAAAAAAAAAAAGAAATGTGTATGTTGATTTGAAGATATTTGGAGTTTTTCTAAAAATCTTTTTGTTATTGAATTCTAGTTGAATACCATTGTAATTTGAGAATGTATTCTGTAAGATTTTAATGTTTTAAAGTACATTGAGACTTGTTTATTGGATTAGCATATGGTTTATCTTGGCGCACATTCTAGATGCACTGAAAAAGGAAAGTATTCTGGAACTATATGATGTAATCAGATTAAGGGTTAATGGGCTTGTTCAGATTTTCTATTAATGATTTTCCTCTTTAGTTCTTCTGTCAATTACTAAGAAATGTATGATAAAAATCTCCAAGTATAATTTATCTCTTTCCTTAGTTCTGTCAAGTATGCTTTAAACAGAAATTCAAAGAAAAACATAATTTATCCACATACATATATATATACTATGTATAAATACATACATACAAAATCACAGTTTTATAGTTCCCCATGTATTTATCACTGTTTGTATTCTTTATTCCTTCCTGTAAGTACAAGTTATTATGTTGCGTCATTTTCCTTTAGCCTTTAGGGACCTGTAATACAAGTCTGCTATCCATGAATTGCCTCAGTTTTTGCTTATCTGAAATTAGTATTTTACCTCAATTTTTGGTTATGTTTTTCAAACTTAGAACTTTTGGTTAAGTTGGGTTTGTTTTCAACTCTTTGAATATAATCGTTTCTTCCAGCCTTCCTTGTTTCTGGTGAGAAGTCAATTGTTCATTGTATTACTGTACCTTCGTATGTCATGTGTTATTTTCCCCTGCTGCTTCCAAGATTTACTCTTTTTGTTTGTTTGTTTTTTATTAAACTTATTGGGGTGATATTGATTAGTAAAATTATATAGGTTTCAAACGTACAATTCTATAATACATCATCTATATATTGCATTGTGTGTTCACCACCCTGAGTTAGTTCTCCTTTCATCACCATATATTTGATCCCCTTTACCCTCATCTACCACTGCCTCCTTCCCCCTTACCTTCTGGTAACCACTGAAATGTTGTCTGTGTCTTTGAGCCTTTGTTTTTCTTGTTCATTTGTTGCTTTCAGTTTTATATCCCATATATCAGTGAAATCATACGGTTCTCAACTTTTTTTTATGAGTTCTTTTGCTTAGCATGATAATCTCATAAATCTATCCATGTTGTCACAAATGGAAGTATTACACAAGATTTACTCTATCTTTGTGATTTAGCAATTTAACTATGATGTTCTTAGATTTGGTTTTCTTCACATTTATTCTAGTCATTTTCTTCACATTTATCTAGTGTTTCTTGGATCTGTAACTGAATATTTTCATCAAATTTGGGGAATTTTTGGCCATCACTTTTTTAAGTATTGTTTCTGCCTCATTCTGTCTCGCAGTGTCTAGGACTCCAATTAAACATTTGTTGGACTTTCTATATTGGTCCACACGTATTTGGTGTTCTGTTCAGTTTTCTTACTTTTCTCTTCTTCAGATTGCATAATTTATGTTGCTCTGTCTTAAGGTTTATTATTTTTTTCCTTCCTCCATCTTTATCTACTTATGAGATCACCAAGTAAATTTTTCATTTAATCATGATTTTAAGCTCTAAATATCATCTGGTCCATTGTTAGAGTTTTCATTTCTAAGTTGATACTTTGTCTATTTACTTATTGATACCATATTTTCATTTACTACTTTGTACTTTTCTTTAACCCTTTGAGCACATGTATGATAGCTGCTTTGAAGTCTTTAAATCCAACTTTGAGTCCATTTGGATTCAGTTTCTGTAGGTAGTGTTTTCCTTAGTGTGGGTAATATTCAGTAATTTGTGGTTTAAATCTGAATTTTGAAAATAATGTATTATAATGACTCTGAATTCCATTATGTTTTTTTCTGAGGATTTCTAATTTTTTGTTTTAATAAACAGTTAACTTGCCTGGGGTTAAATTGTTAACTCACTTCAGTATACTATGCAGCAGATAATATTTCTGCCCAATTTTTCCAGTTTTCAGATGTTGCTTTTTTTAGCCTGATCACACTGGGTTGTCCCATGCCATTACAAAGTTTACTCAACAGCCAAATATTTGCGCAAAATTTATACTCAGATTTTGGACTCACACTTTCTATGATCCTCAACTTTGAGTTCTGTCCTTTGGTATCTCAAGTTAATAGACTCAGCTTTCTATTATACAATACTCTGCTCTCAGATTTGGAAAAGCATACCTTCAAAGGAGCAGCAAATTTGCAAATTTCACATTATAGAGTCCTATTCTCTTTTTTCCTGCTTGCTGTCCAAGTCATGCATAGCTTAGTGGTCAACCATGGATTTGAGCATAGTTGGTAAAACTTTCTGGAGCTCTCTTCCAGAAAATTTCCCCTAAATGTTCAGCTGTTTTGACAGTACTGAACCCTGTATTCTGCCACCTCAACCTGGAAAAGATGTGAGTCAATGCCACCAGAGTTAAGGGAGGTTAGGAACACTCTTAGGCAAAAAAAGACACAATCTTGAAACTCTTACATGTCATGATCACTCTTTCTAAAGGAAACTGCTGTAGTTGTTGCCTGCTTTTTATTGCTTTCCAATGCCTTCAAATAATTATTTTTTAATGATATTTTATCCAGGTTTTATGATTATAGCTGCAAGAGATTGATTAATGGACAGTGCTAAGTTCAAACTTCCTTATGAATATTTTTTAATAGTGAGATTTTTACAAATGTTAGTGATATCTAGCATAGTATAGGAATTCAATTACCATATTTTGCCATGAATAATGTGCACTTTTTTGCCCAAATTTGTGAGGGAAAAATAAGGATGTGCATTATACATGGGCAGTACTAATTCCATATCTATGTAAATGTTTTTAATTCTTTTATTTATGCTTATGAGTTAAAATTGTAACTCTAGAAATCAATAATGATATCCATATGCACAATAATACCCTAGAATACGATAATCGGTTTTGTTGAACTTACGATGAACTTGCAACAACAGAGTTCTTGGCCTTCTATGATACATAAATGTCGTAAATTTGTTATCGGTACATAGAATTTCTTGTACTTTTTATCTGTTCTTGTGTTTTGTAATTATTTGTTACATAAAATTTCTTGTACCATAATGTTAAAAAATAAATACTAAAGTTCCTTTATATACAAAGAAACAAGTACCTAAATGTAAACAAATAAAAATTTGAATAAAAAAATTAAAATGAAAGATTTTTTCCCCTGAAACTTTGGGCAAAAAATGTAGGTGCTCATTATACATGTACACGGGAGCACATTACACAGCAAAATACAGTAATATTTGTTGAATAAATTAATAATGGTTACCCTCTGTTTAGATAATGCAATAAATTTACCTTTGTCTCTTGTCTTTGTGTTGTGTTCAAAATATTAAAGAAAAGAAAGCTGATATAAAAGTATAGGCATGTAGCTATCAGTAATTTTAAGAGAATAAAGATATATTCAAGTTGTCATTCTGTCGCAGAATCTCAAACATATAACACATTTTTGTCTAAAAAACCTGAGTCATCATTTCTTCATTAAAATTCAGAAAAAAGGAAGGATGAGGGAATAGTAAAAGGTAAAAGGAGTATTTATTAGGAAAACAGTACAAATTTAGTAACTATCAAATTTAAATCTTTGATTTTAGATTATTACTGAATTTAAAACTCAAAACCAGAATGTAGGACTAATACTATTTTTACAAATATAAATATTAATCATCAGGCTACATACACTAAGTGCTTTATTATTGTGATGTAAAAGAAATGAGGTGTGAGTTTATAAACTGATTGGTTGTTAGTAATGGCCATTTTAGCGGTGCAGTGCCTGGGAATATCCTAGTAAAGAAAAAAATTTCTGATTCCTTTGATATAATCACACATAACTGTGTAAATTTTGTAGCTAATAGAGGAGGAATAGTAGATGGAGAATGATTTGGAATCCGAAAGACTCTATTAAAAGTATCGACTTCCCACTGACTACCTGGTTTCATAGCCTATCTAACTGTACCTCCAGAAGATACAAATACTGCCCCACCTCATGTACTTGTTTTAAGGAGAAAAAATTATAAAACCAGCTGAGTGTGCTTGGTATATGGTAGTGTTCTGACTAATTTTTTTCTTTTTTACAGAAGAGGATAAATATAATATTTATTCTCCTTTGCTCTTCAAGTATTTCCTGGCAGAAGGAATCATCAATGGACATACTTTGTTGGTTGCATCTGCAAAAGAAGAGCCAGAGAAAATTTTACAGGTATAGAATATAGTATATTCTATGCATTCAATATTGCATTTTGAACATTTTATGAAAATATATTGTTTGTATATGTAAATGAGATAATATGTTTCTATACATACTAATTATATTTAAATGCCCTAGTGGGACATACTATATTTTTTTCTCAAAGAAAAGTATCAAATATATTTGCACATATAGTTTCATTTTTAAATATATTAGTGTTATTGACAATTGTTTTAAAACATGTCAGAAATGGGGAAAATATGAATAAGCTATTAAAAACTGGCAATAAATAAAGTTATTGTTATAGTCATGATAATAAAAGAACTCTGTAAAAAGTTAGGTAAAGAAAAACAATTACAGATAATAATTAGATACTATATTATTAGTATCCCAAAGATATAAATCAGAAGAAAGGTACAGAAATTAGAAGTACTCATTTATTAATACTATTTTGCTTTGAGAATGCCAGAAATTATTCTCTTCCAAGCACTATGCAATAATAAAATATGGGATTGAGATACTATATCTTTTTTAAGCCAAAGCACTCTGTTACCTCAGAGAGGACAATTCTGACTTTCAGAATTCTTAATTTCTTTGTCCAAAACAGAAACTCAATTTAAGCTATTGTTTGAATAGAATTCATAATCTAAAATTATTTTTCCCATAGGATTTTTTCATTTCTGTGCATAGTCTGTCAAATGGCAAATGACTAAGTCATTTATAAATAATTTATAGCATAATAAATACTAATTTACAATAACTATCAATAAATACCAACAAACTTCTATGCCATGCATAAAAGTCACTGTAATACTGAGCTCAAATCTAACATGATTTTTTTCGTGTGGATCAGACTCTGCTTATTAAATAATACCATCATAAAATCCCTAGGAGAACTCTTTGTATAATTTTCCAAATGACTTCCTTCATTCTTATTTCTGCTGTTTAGCTTCCCTGATATTTTCTTGATGTTTTTCTCTTTTGTTCCTTTTCCTGGCCTTAATCTTCTCGGTCAGTTTCTGCACAGTACTGTACTTGCTAGGATCAGTGTGGAGCAAGACCAAAATCATTGTCGTAACGTAACAAAGCTATACAAGTTCTTCATAGCACATTCCACAAAAGACTGAGACTAAGATTATATACCACACAGTTTTGTAGCCATATAGAAAATACAATTACTTACCAGACGAGGAGCAAGAAGGCCTATTTTTGCTTTTTAAAATAAAGTGTTTTATTTTACCGTCTTGCCTCCACCAACCTAGAAACCAATGTTAAAACCTAATATATATACTTCCACATTTTGCTTTGGAGGACTACATTTTTTTTTTTTTTTTAAACTAATCCCTGACACCTTTCTGAGGTACCTTGAATTCATACAAGTTACTGTTAAAATCACAGTATACTTTACATATCCTTCTTTGGATTATGTGAAGGATTTTGAAGTTATAAAAGAAATACTACTTTTTCATCAGGCTTTCTGAAAATATTTGGTCATGTATGCAACTAATTAAATTCTGCAAACATTTATTCAGAGATAAATTTTAAGGTATAGTAGAAAAAATACAGAAGTAGAGCCAAAAAATATACTCTTAAAAAGTTGCACGTTGGACCAAGATTGATTAATAAGACCCAAATTTTTCCTCGTGTCCAAAACAACTAAAAACAGAACCAAAAAATGAAACAACAGTTTTTAGTTCATTGATCATCATAAAATAAAGGACAATGGTTCCTGAGATGTGTCCTATAACTTTCCTGGCTTACGCATACAAGGTTTCCAGACAACCTTAGGAGACAGCACTAGGAGTGCCAAGTTATGACCTTGTTACTAGTGTCATGTGAAGCCTAAGTATGGTTTAAGGAGATATGTGTGGCTACCAAACTGGCAAGGGGTGGACTTGTGATGGTTAATTCTATGCATCAACTTGACTGGGCCATACGCTGCCTGGATATTTGATCAAACATTATTTTGACCGTACCCGTGAGGGTATTTTTGGTTGAGATAAACATTTAAATTTGTAAACTAAGTGAAGCAGATTGCCCTACCTAAAGTGAGTGTGCCTCATCTAATCAGTTGAAGGCCCAAATAAAACAAAAAGGCTGACCCTCTCTTGTGTAAGAAAGAATTCCTCCTGTCTGATTGATTGCCTTTGAACTTGGCCATCAGCTTTTTCTTGCCTGTGAATTGAAACTGAAACATCAGCTCTTCTTGAGTCTTGAACCTGTCAGCCTTTGGATTGGAAGTATACCATTAGTTCTCCTGATTCTAAAGCCTTTACATTCAGACAGGAATTATACCATCAGCTCTCCTGCTTCTCCAGCTTCCTGACTCACCCAGCAGATCTGGGGTCTGTTGTCAGCCTCCGTAATCATGTGAACAAATTCCTTGTAATAAATCTTATTTTGTGTGTGTGTGTGTGTGTGTGTGTGTGTGTGTGTGTGTGTGTGTGTATATATGTATATGTATATGTATATGTATATGTATATGTATATGTATATGTATACACATATATATGCACATATATATGTGTGTGTGTCTGTGTGTGTTTGTGTATCTGTGTAGATAGATCACATTTTATATATATGTACTTAGGTATGCATCGTAAGTACATATATATATATAAAATGCATACATTTTTATATATACTTATGTATGTGTATGTATATATGTGTATGTGTGTGTATATATAGACTTACATATATGTGTATATATACATATATATACACACACACATACATATATACATCCTATTGTTACTGTTTCTCTGGAAAACTCTAATACAACTTGACTGAAAATATAAAAATTACATTTGAAACTGACATAAGGCATTTCACATTTATTTGTTAATCTCCATTAAATGATCATTACCTCACATCCTATATCTTGACCAGTTTTCCAGGTAGAAAGTACAATGATCTTCCCACCTTTTTGTTTTCCTGCCTCTAAAAATATTTTTTTTAATTATGTATCTACTTGTGTACTATGTTATCTAAAAATTAGTTATGAGATTATTTATTTGCAAAGGATTTTACTGTAAATATTGCCTTTTTAGTTAAAGACTTTTATATCAGTCTTTTAAGTGAAGTGTATCCAACAGAATCTAAATAACAGCAGTTTGATGTCAGCATCATTATTTTTAGAAGTAAATACATAAGCAAGCTCTTCTTTAAATCTGGAAATTTTACATCAGTCCTTTTTTCCTCTAATTCATATTTTTTTCTTCCACTCCTCTTAGGATTTTTGTCTGAATGTAATGTTTTATATTCAAAATATTAATAACCATATGATGGTTTTGCTGTAACAAAAAAATTCATATTTAAATTTATTTTAAACTTCTTGTCTCAAAAGACTGTTAAAATATTTCTTCTCAATTCAGTCATTACAATTCATGTTGCATGCAGTGTATCAATAGACAAAAAAAATTCACACTACATTGCTTTATTAAGACGTATTAGTAAATAAATATTGCTAGAATGGGATGGGATTCAGCATCAATTCTATTCATATTTTTCAATTTTGCAGATTGAGCTTTCATAATTGAGGAAAAGAGAATAGGAAGAGTTTTGTTATTGCAGTGTCCCTCAATTTTTAAACTTTTTCTGTATATATACACAAAAATCACACAATGTTATCATAAATTATTTTAAATTATTTGTCTGGTCTATTAGATCCACCGAAAACTTAGCTGAAAACAATGAAAAGAAATGATTTCCCCAGTTGGTAGAGCATTTAAATTTTCTGTACCAAAAAGGTATTTTGAATTGTCTCTTTGGTGCTCCGGAGATTTTTATACCTGGGCATTGAGAAGTAAATCTTTCATTTGTAAAGTGAGAAAAGGGTGATTTGAAAAAAAAAAAAAAAGAAAAGAAAGGAGGTGGGAAACAGGAACCTGCATTGGCACATTCTCTAGGATGTCAGTTTCCTCTGAGTATTTGTGAAAGTTGAAGTTCAAGGAATTGATTCCTTTAAAACTTTCATAATCATCTACCTCTTTAAAAGTCTTCATATACCCCATAATAAAGACTCCCAGTTTTTGAAAATTAAAAGTAATGGAAACAAATCATCTTACCTGGTAAATACCAACATTTCTAAGTTTAGAGTACCATAGGCCTAATATGATTAAATCCAAATATTGATGTAACCCAATGAACCTGTATTTAAGTCATCCTCCAAGTACCTTATTCTAAATAGTGTAATGCTAATTATCATTTATTTTATATCAATTCGAAAATAAGAGTATATTACTTTGGACCTCAAAGATGTGGGAATACTTTTAAGTTACTGCTGCTCCATAAAAAAAAATCTAAATGAAGGTTATCTCAGCCAAAAAAATGTTAAATCAGCCTTTTGGACTTAGAATTTCTTTTATGAAAATTATATCACATTACATGTAAATGCTGATTGTCTTATTGGAAGTAAAGAATTGAAAGAAACCATTAGTGATGTTTTCCTATTATCTTAAATATTATTTAAAAGATGATTACTTGAAATAAATTCCCAGTGATTGATATACCTGTGGGGGTTTTTCTTCCAAAGAAGTAATATTGGTTTCAATGTTGACAGATATTTTACTTCACTTTCCCATATTTGAATTTTTACTATCACTGAGATCCAATTTATAACAACATGCTAGTCAAGCTCCTGGTACTTAAATTCTTCTTATATTTCAAGGGAAATACAGATTAAAATGGTTTGATCATTTTAATGTCTTCAAGGTTTCTGTTGCTCTGGACTAGTATAGGTGTTTTCAACTGAAGAATGTATTCTGGTGTCATCAGATCTATTGTACTTTATCTTGTGCATTTAGAATATATTATCAAAGACATTATAATTGCTGCCACAAAAGTTAATTAGATTTACTTTATGTAACATTGCAGATTTAACAGTGCTGAATATATTTCATTCATCTATTAATAATGAGTAGCCTAGAACAAGTTGTTTTTATTGAATAGCAAGTTTGCTTTACATGACAATTAAGTATCTATCAATAATGTATTCAGTGATGTTAAATATTAATTTAGCAATAAAGTTGTGTGTGTGAGGCCCAGGAAAAATTTCTCTTCTTTGATTTTAATGCTGTTATTTGCTTTTAACTAAAACCTCTTGTATAGATGAGTAATGAAAGTAGTTAAAGGTTTTACATGCTAAATAATATGCTTACTTAACATTTCCCTACATAAAACAATTATTTAATGACTTATGTTTAAACTAGTTTAATTTGATTATGTTCTTATATTTCATGCAGCTTTACTCTGAAAATACGTAGTTTTTGAGTTAATAGAATCTTTTTTACTCATCAGTAATTCTTAAATTCTCAATCTTGTCATTTTATATTTCTTACGTGTTTAATATTTAAAAGTAAAACAATATTTGATTTTAAAATTGTATGCCATTCTCATTTTTCTATTTAAAAAGTACAGAAGTATTGTTTTAACATATACATGTTTAATGTGGTCCAGTTAGTGTTCATGCGTTTAGAATAGACTGAAATAGAAAATTATGGCTGATAAAAATTTTAATTATTCATATTCTTCATAACACCAGTGCATACAAAAAGGTTTTAGTTTTTAGTATCTCTCTGAGAAGAATGAATAAAATATCATTTGTAATTTAAATTGAGATATTAAATGCTTGTATGGATAAATAGATTTTTCTACATATTCAGTCAGGGTTTCACTGTGCCAAACTCAGAGTTATACTTAAATCTTCATTTGTATCAACAAACACCCCGACAATGGCTGACCAAAACCAAGGCATTAACAGTGTTTAGAGAAACAGTATTGGGGGGAAATGCTGTAATTGCTTAGTTTTAATTTTATGATGTATGATTGGGGATTTCTGGAACCTGTAACCAAAGCAAATATTGCTAGTACAAGAAAAGGGAAAAGACAATCTTATAGACCATAATTATCTTAAAACTGTATATAACTAAAAGACAAGTAAAGGATAAAAAGCCCATCAGCTGCCTGTGGTATATTATATAACCACCCAGCAATTTATCCATCATCTTTTGAAAACATATTCGTGCCTATTATAGTCAAAGCTCCTTCAGGAAGTCAGCATTAAGATGTAACGCTGAAAATCCTTAGAAAATCCTATAGAACAATATACATGATGTAGTTAAAGCTTTTAAAAACACATATGGTAAGTATTTTTCAGTTCAATGTTTTATCTAAGACAATTTCCTTAATCATCTGAAATATAGTGGTAAGTATTCTCCATGATAACTTTCTATGGAATGGTTTCTAAAATATCAAAAATTACATTTTTATGTTAAAATATTTAAACACTTATCAGTAAATAGGCTGATTTTTTTTATGAAATAAAAATTGTGTATACACACAAACATTTCCTTAGAACTTGAAAATGCTAAGATTTTTCTATTATATCCCTTTCATAATTTTAACAATATGATGTGTGTTACTATTTATAGAATTAAAGTAAAATGATTTTCAGAAGTAAATTTAAATGCTATTTCATAATATACTAAAGTCAATTTTAAAACTTAATTTTAAATATATTTTAGTGATGACATGCCAGATAGGTAATATAATGCAGGAAGAGATATCGAATATCTAGAGCAAAGGATTAATTCTTGACTCACTGCATTAACTTTTTTTAACATTCTAAACTAAATTTTATTTCTGCATATTAATAAAGAATTATAACTGAAGTTTTCAAAATACTATTTAAAATAGCATCAAAAATTATCAATACTGAAATATAAATTAAACAAGTGCAAGTGTTTATGCACATTAAGCTATAAAATTTTGATGATGTAAATTGAAGATTTAAATAACTGTAGAAATATACCAGACCTATGGATTGAGAATTTTAATATTATTTAAGTGTCAATTCTCCTGAAATTTGAATTTAATTTCCTATTTAAGTTTAAAATATTAGCTGTGGGCTTTTTTTTTTTTAGTTTCAGGTATGCAAAACAACATACTGATTACATATTTACCCACCTCACAGTGATAACCCCCGCAAGTCTACCACCCCTCTGACATTATACATACCTATCACAATACCATTGACTGTATTCACTATGCTGTACTTTATGTCCCATGACTATATATATATTTTAATTATAGTTGACATTCCATATTAGTTTCAGGTGTACAGTTTAATGGTTAGGCATTTTGCATTAACTTTTTATCTATTATATACAGTAAATACTGTCCAACATCAGCCCCAGTTAGCACAAAGTGGGAGGCTAGAATTCTTTTAAGGAGCTTAAAAGTTATTTTTTTTTTTTTTTAAATATGTACCCAGGATAAGTACATGGTTACCAGCAGGAGTATTACAACTATATCTTAACATCAAGCATACTAGTAAATAGTTCAACTTTTCAATGAATTTTGGTATATTTAATATAGAAAAAATCTTTCATAATGAAAATGAATTCACTTTATCATAACCCATTAATTGTTGGAATGAGTAACAATTCATTTAAAATGAACCATATAATATTTGATGAATTAATATAGCAATAAGATATTTAGTAAGGAAGTATGAAAATTTAGACTAACATCTTCAGAATTCTTTTTATGGATTTCAAATCCATAAATAAAAATTAAAATGGTATCTTAATAATTTGAAAGCATTATTTTATATCCCCAAAAAACCAATCTTTTACCCAAATATTGAATTAATTTGTTAAGATCTTACTCTTTGTATCATGTCTGTTTTACTTTATTTGATGTTTTGGTTATAATTGAGATCAGAGATAACAATTGATTTAGAATTAGATGGAACAGTATTTGCTAAACAACATAAAGTTTAAATTTCTGTTAAAAATATTTCTGTTTCTTCTGCCAATTGGTGTCAAGATTAGATCTTTGTTTGTCCTCCATCTGTTATTTACTGATCGTGGAAAAGAATTAGAAGTCTGAATCCAGTAAGTGGTCAGGTGTTTGCTTTTAGTACATTGTAGTACAGTTTGGTCTTTCTAAGTAAATAGAATACAAAAATATCTCAGGTCTGTCTTGTTTTCCTTGTTCTGCCAAAATCGAGAGAGCTACAAGAATGAAGTTAAAGAAATACCCCTTGATTGGCCAAGTATATTTTTGAACATTTTTTTTTATTATACTCATCTCCAAAGTTGTAGTTTTAAAATGGTTCAGAACAAAAGCAATACATCATGTTATAAATAATTTAAAATTATTTTCTGGCCCTTCTATCATTCCACTTTGCAAGCTTTATGCATATTCAATAACATAAAGAACACATTTCCCCAAATATTTTCACATTTTCTAGCCTACATAATATTTATTGTATTGCCTATCAAAACTATTTAGTCACTGTCTATCTTTTGTCCATAGTATAAGTACAAATATTACAAGAGCCCTATGAAGGCAGAACTATAATCAGTATATGTTCCCTTTATTTCTTTCTCAACATTTTACTTGTTCCGAAAATTATCAGGCTATCTATACACTTTTCAGTACTTACATCTCTGAAGTGCCAGTTGGACCAGGAATTTGCTATTTGACCCCAGGGTTTCACTCTTCTTTTTTCCCCCTCGCTACTTACGAGTATGAGAGCTTATTTAAAATTCTAAGTTCTCGCCTGGCAGCCACAGTTAGAGCTTCTTTGGCAAACTAAAAAGACTAAGAAAAAATATGCAAAAGCTCAGTACTGCTTCCAGTGACCTACATTTGTAGCCAGCTTTTAAAAGATGGCTGTGCCTTATTTTCCAACAAGGAAATGAAAGATAACATAAAAACATAAAGGAAAATAAACCCACTTCTCTGTCACTAGCTAGTGAGAATAATTTCTTGTATAACATGAAAATAAATACACATTTGGCATTGATGTATGTGCTAAACCAACAAAAGAAAGGAATTTTGCATACAGAAAAGTAACCTAAGTCATATACCAAAAATGCCATAGCCTGTCATATTTATCCTCAAGAAGGTGAAATATATTTGGAATCTGATTTTAATTTCTATGTTGCTATTAATACTTAACTAGCTGTAGGACCTTGCACAAGTCATTTAACTTTTCGTATTAAGATGGGGATAACATCCTAGCTACCTTATTCCAGAGTTCCAAATTAAAAATCAAATATCTGGGGTTTTGCTTTCTAAATCTGAAAGCACACTTATTCCACACCTCACATTTACTTTCAAAAATGTTGTTTTGAACTCATTAGTAAATGAATGGTTGTAAATACTTGATGGTTGTTGTTATGCTCAAAAGAAAAGTTAAAATGTTGGAACTTTATCATTCTTTGAAAATAAGCCACACAAAGCCAAAAATGGGAATATGCGAAACAAGAGTTCATTTTTCTTCTGAATACAGAAGAAAGTATTTTACAGAAAAAGTATTCGGAAGAAAGTATTCAATCCTTTTGGGAGTGAAAAATAACTTGAAGTACTGAAAATCAGAGCCGTTAAAACTGAAAAGAAACACTTTTTCATCAGCTCCCCAAATTAACATATTACCCCATTAAAAAGGCAGCAAACCATCAAGGGTCATAGATTAAGCACACAGTCTGTGAAGATTTTTTATGTACAAAAGGATAACTTTACTACATGAAAACCCCAAAGAAGACAGGGCTATCTCTCCTGCTAGTGTTGGAGTGATTCTATCTTTGGCCAGTGTTTCTTTCCTGAAATTTTAAGTTTTGTTCATCAGAAGCTCACAGGCATTTGCAGAAAGTGGCCTTAGTTCACCACATCTGTCTTTTAATATTATGGAATATTAATGATCAGAGGCATTTGAAATGTGCTTATGATTTTTGTAAAGTATTCTTACTACAGTTTGTGTGTCTATATATAGTGTGTGTAAAAGTCTGTGCTAGATTTCAAAAACGGTAGGTAGTATTATACTGAAGACTTAAATTGGAAGTAGAAAATAGATCTAAGAGTATGAAGTGAAACTTCTTAGCTTTGTATTTCTTAAAACATTATAACATATAGGGTGCTATAGAAATTAAAGAAAATCTATTTTCCAGTTGTCTCTACTTTTCACTACTCAATGAGCAGAAAGAGAATGTTTTGTTCTATTAACACCAAATGTACTACAAAATATAACCTTCAAATTCAGTAAAAATAAAGTGATATCCAATTTCATTTAGTACCCCAAATATCCTAAGGATTTTTGTTTGTGACATTTCCATAATGTGGGTTTATTTTGGAAAAATAAGTACGACAGCTAACAAAAACAGTCACTTGTGTATTCCTGAGCTAGAGATTTAACTGAGCTACACCTTATATTTTAAAATGTTTTGGTTTTATCAAGTTATTAGAAAAATTTTTTGTTTATATTCAATAGTGACACTTAATACTTAAAGGAATTTTGTAGAAATTCTATACCAATATAAAAATCCTTCTATAACTTGAATAATTATTGCATAAACTGTTTGCTTAACATAGATTTTCATACATCATGTTGTCTTAAAAACAGGTTAATATATACCCTTATACAGTAAACATTTACTAAAGGGAATTATTGCACATTATCTCACTAGCTAAACCTGATAATACCTGTGATTAAGTGGAAAATTTAGCCCACTTTTTAAAACATTTCACAAAATATGTTGTAATGAATATATTTTCTATTACATGGACCACATTGTTCACCATGCATTATTTTTTCTGTAACTAGTCATATATAGAGATATAGAGATACACATAATATATGTATATATACACACCATATATAGAGGGTGCCAAAAAAATGTGTACACTTTTTAAGAAGGAAAAAGCTATTAAAATTGTAATACTCAATGTATACCAATAACAAAAGCTGAATACAAGTCATGTTTGACTTCTGCAATTACAGGAGGTGCTAAAAGTGGTTACCATCAGCATCCAGACACTTCTGATTGGGCGAACTACTGCCTGAGCAACACTGACCAAAGTGTCCACTTGTATACATTTTTTTGGCACCCCCAGTGTATGTACACATAACACATACAGACACATGCAGGAGTTCACTTATTTTTAACAATGGTCATTACCTAATTAGTAGCTCTCTTCATTTTAACTATATTATCTCTGTGAATATGAGTTTTATTGGTCGTGCAGTTAGCACCATATTAAACATTGACAGCATTTAATACCATATATGAACTTTGCTTTGTACAGGAGCCTAGAAAGGAAAACTCCAATTTTTATGGTTGGAAATATTAATAGGTACCAACAGTGCATCCTTGTTTCTCTGTAAGTAGAAACATGGAATTTCTTATTTCAAGCTTTCTAAGAAATTTGTTGTGAAGTATACAGAGAATGTTTTAAAGGAATATGTAATACAACTTTGGTATTTTGGTATATAAAATATATAAAGTTTGATATATAAAATATATAAATTGAGAATCTGAGTTAATATATTGAGGAAAATTGATAAAATTAATGTAGACTTGTTCTTAACCGCTTGGAAGTTTTGGTTTTTTACATAAATGAGAAAATAATTATGGAATCTAATAATATCAGAATGCCAAGAAACTCAGTACATTTCTCTTTAAACTTTTAAGTCAGTGCCATCAATATTCAGTCTTAAAATCATATGGCTGCTGTGGCCAAGACTTAAGGAGTGCTGTTTATGGTATTGGCAGGCATACCGCTATGACCTACATAGGAAATTTAAATTTGCGTCTTCCTCATTTGCCTAACCTCCCTACTAGATTGCGGGAGGACTCAGGGATTAATTACATGTCTGAATTGTTTTGAGATCCTTCTATGACTGATGCTCTTAAAAATATGATGGTTTAGAATGTAATATTTTAATATAGGTTATGATTTGCATTTAATTGAAGATAGTATTATTTAAAGTTTTGTTTACTTAGTGCAACTCTTTTCCCTTCATTTCTGAATAGTTCTAGCATAGACTTCCATTTCCTGAAGTTATCTTTCTCCTTCCCTCTCAGTCAAGAAAACTGAGAGATTTTCCAGTCTTCTAAACACTGGATTTACATATCTGGTTTACATATTAAAGAGAAATATAATAAGGATCAATGGAAAAATATTGAGAACAGTGGTTTGATTTTCTATTTTTCAGATTCATGTAATTGACGTAGTTGCAAAATTAAAAGCATCATCTGTCAGTAGCTGAATTTGGAAGTTTAGTTAAAATAATGTTTTTATACCAATTTCACCCTTTCTTGTAACATCAGCAATTTTTCCACCTTAATATTCAAGAAAAAAATCTGAAATTACACTGTGTTCCCTAATCTATACTGAATTTAGTTTGAAATACAGATGGAAATAAGTTAATTCACAAATTACTGATCTTAAAATCTGAGTTTTAGAAACGTTTTTGTGTAACATCAGCTCTACCCCCAGACTTCTGACTTACTGCATGCAATCAATCTACATTTCTGAATGCTTTTAACAATTAAGTCACCTCTCCCCCATAGTTTTAAATATTTAAATGAAGATAATGTGAAGGGTGTAATTTTAATATAGGGATATTCAGATTAGATATTTGGAGTACTTTGTATTCATATTGTGATAATCAATAATATCTTCGCATTTGTTTCTCTAACTTTCAGAAAATAAAGGTCCCCCCCCAAAATCAAACAACCAAAGTCACCAAAGCAATACACTTACTGATACAATATAATATACTTACTGATACATGGATAATGCTTAAGTAGTATTAATTATACAGTTACCAAAACCTGCGAGGATCAAAAGATTTTATTTTTAAGAAGGATTTATCATGCTGCATGGATTATGTTGCTACATAATAGCTCAGTAGTACTTCTGCTGAATTGTAAAATAGCTTCGAAAGGAGTGTGATGCCCATCGTTGGTGTAATGCATTGGTAATTAAGAGGGTGGGAGGTTAAGCTTCATTAACTGCTGAGGGATTGTATCTTGGGTTTTATTATGCCCTAGAGAACATAAAAAGTGAGAAGGGTCAAACTGTTGGAGTCAGATTTTGCTTGTGCATCTGCCAAAACAAAGACCACAAAATGGTATAGCAGTAAGCACAGAGTGGTATGAATTGAAAAGGGAAGAAATACATTACAGATAAATATATTTATCTTACCGACATGGATAAATGTTTCTGATAAAAAAATATACTTACACCCGGAAGTAGATCTTGGTTTTGGAAGTTTGTAATAATTTGGCTTCATAAAGGTGTTTTTTAAGTAGAATAAATAGTTGTTTTTTGTCCAAAGGTAGTGCCAATTTCTTATTCATGTTATCTAACCTGATTCATTTGATTAAAAGAGAAATTTTATACTTTCCATCCTATCTTCTGTGTAGAATTTATGAAGCCTGCTTTTCATTTTTGTTTGTTCCTGATCCTTGCTGCTAAATATATGGGAACTGTAAGTGCCACCTTGCAGAAAAGAACCAATAATCTGATATTCTTTGTTTTAGGAAACAGGGATATGGCAACCACATGATGTGTTCTTTGGTGATTGGGTTAGAAATCAAAGACGGGGGTCTTTCAAAAGTGTGAAGGAAGATCCAGATTTGTGATTGACAGCTGTAATAGTTGAATATTAAGGAGCTTATTCTTAGCATTCTCTTGAAATAGAAATTTTATCAAAACATTAATCAAATTTTAGATTAGTTACAGACATTGCAACAAATGGTAAGGATTATAGCAATGATCACTCTGACAGGGCCAGTGAGTCACAGTGACCAGGGTAGCTAATTGCATACTTCAGAAACCATAGGGCTTACAAATATAACAACATACTAAATACAAACTTACATAATGAATTTCTGAATATTAGAAGACAAAAATACCAGAATATTTCTTCTTTCTTTCCCAAAATATCTTTTCTTGGTATATCTTTAAATCGTTCCTTTTCACGTGAATTCTGAATAGTAGAACTGGAACCATTAAGACAGAATTTTCATATAATGGATTTTTTTTTTTTTGTCAGAGAATTATATAGGATGATCTGACACTCTTGCTTTAGAATCGAGTTCTCTAATTCACAAAACTTAAAAACCACACTACTGGTGATTCTTACTTTGTGTGGACCAATTTTTTACTTTGTAACTTTCGTCCATATTTCTGGCTAAAAGAATGATAAAAACACTGAAGAGCAATCAAATATTCACCTAGGTTTTAACTGTGTAAATTACTAGCATAATAATAATTATCTACACCATATTGGGATAAAAATTTGTTATATACATAGGGTGCCAAAAAAATGTATACACATTTTAAGATAACATATTTTGAAATGTGGATAGGTACCCCAGGTATATCTTCTATCAGCCAGAAAATAAAACAATAATTTTATTTTACACACATGTGAGAATGGTTGTCATAAAAAAGACAAGAGACAAAAGTTGGAGAGAATGTGGAGAAAAGGGAACCCTTGTGCACTATTGGTGGGAATGTAAATTGGTGCAGCCACTATGGAAAACAATATGGAGGTTCCTCAAAATATTATAAAGAGAACTACCATATGATCCAGCAATTCTACCTCTCGGTGTATATCTAAAAGAAATGAAATCATATTCTCGAAGAGATAGCTGCACACTTATGTTCACTGCAGTCTTATTTACAATAGGCCAAGACAGGGAAACAACGTAAGTGTCCATCAATGGATGGATAAAGAAAATGTGGTATATATACACATATATGTCTTCATTTTATTACTAAGGTGTTACCGGTTTTTTATTTTTACACTTTCTACCTCCTTTCTTGATTCCATTTTTATACTGCTGAATTATATTTTCAAATAATTTCTTCAGAAAAGTTTTGTGACAGGTAAGCTTTTGAAACACTATATGCTTTTTTACAAAGTGCCCATATTTTGTACTTACACTCAATAGGTAATTTTCCTGGATGGAGAATTCTAGGTTCAATATCAGTTTTCCTCATACTTAGAAGACATTGATCTTCTAAATCCCAGGGTTGCGGAGTTGTCTGATACTAATCTATTTCATTTTCATTTGTAAGCAGTATATTTTCCTCCTCTTTTAAAGCTTTTAGGCTTTTACCATTAGTCCTGGAATTGTGAAAGGGCATGTTAATGTTTTTATGACTCTTTTTTCCTTTCAACCACTGAATTCTTAGTACATCTTTTCAATTTGAAAAACTATCTCATCAGCTCCATGAAATTTTTTCCTATTATTTCTTTGATTTTTAAAACTAAGTTTTAACAGTATACATTCTTCTTTCTAATTATTACATAATCACAGATAAAGTCACATGGCCCAAATTCCACTCATCCCTCTTCTCCCACCTTTAAAGAAGTTAACTGCTGTTAGGAGATTGGTGTGAATTCTTCCAAACAAAAATATGCATATGTATACTATATGTAATGAGCTATTTTTATTTTATGCATACGGTTTTTTCTCATTTGCTTTGTTAATATATATTTATATATAATAAAATTTACCAATCTTATGTACAATTCAGTGAGTTCTAGTAAATGTATACAGGTGTGTAACTACCAACCAAAATCATGGCATGTTTCTGTCCCCTAAGAAATGTGCCTGTTTGCAGTCACTCTCCTCTGACTACTTCTTGGACACTGGCAGCCTCTCATCTGCTTACAATCTCTATACTTTGCCTTTTCTAGAATTCCATATATATATGGAATCATGCAGTATATAGTATTTTGTATCTGGCTTCTTTCACTTAACACAGTGCTTTTCAGATTAACTATGTTCCTATGTGTATCAGTAGAGTTTCTTCCTTTTACTGCTTTTACTAGCCATTCAGTAGTTGATGGACATTTGAGTTGTTTCCACTGTGATAATTAAATGAAGTTGCTTTGAACATCCATGTACATGTCTTTGTATGGGCATATATTTCTATTTATCTTGGGTAAACACCCAGAAGGAGAATTCCTGGGTCATATTGAAAGTGAATGTTCAATTTTTAAAGTAATTTCCAAAATCTTTTCTAAAGCAGCTGTACGATTTTGCATTCCCATTAGCAGCATATAAGAATTCCAGGTACTTGTTTCCTTTTAAACATTTGGCGTTACCAGTTTTAAAATTTTTCTTGAACAATTCTAGTGCACATGTAGTGATATCTCATTGTAGTTTGAATTAGTATTTTCCTAATCACTAATGATGTTGAACATCTTTTCATGTGTTTATTTGCCATCCATATATCTTTTGGTGAAGTGTCTGTTCAACTTTTGTCGATTTTTTATTGGATTGTTTGTGTTTTTATCATTGAGTTGTAAGTGTTTTTTTCATATTCTGTATACAAGTCCTCTATCAGATAGATGTTCAGCAAATATTTTGCCCGACTCTATGGCTTGTCTTTTTGTTGTCTCAATGGTGTCTTTCAAGAGCATTATTTTTTACTTTTGTCTCAATTTTTTATTTTATATTTCATGCTATGTTTTTGTTCAATTTAAAAAACATTGAATAACCCAGGGGTCAACAGACTTTCTTTGAAAGGCTAGACCGTAAATATTTTCGGCTTTGTAGTCCATATGGTTTTTGTTGCAACTACTCAGTTCTACTGTAACACTAAAGCAGCCATAGATACTTCCTAAGCAAATGGGCATAACTGTATTCCAATAATAGGTAGCTGGTTGGATTTGACCTACAGGCCATGGTTTGCTGACCCCTGGAGTACCCCAAAGCCACTAAGATTTTCTCCTTTGTTATTTTCTGAGAATTTGTTGTTATCCTTTCCCTACTGAACTGCCTTGACCTATGTAGAAAACCCATTAAATATTCAGGTGTTTTTCTCAACTTTCTTTTCTCTTCCATTGAACCATATATCTATCTTACATGGACTTCATTTTTCTGTTTTTATAATTACTTGAAATCAGGTATTTTTAAGTTCCTCAACTTTCTTCTTTGGCAAACTTGTGTTGATTATTATGGGCTTCTACGTTTCCATATAAATTTTAGATTCATCTTGTCAGTGTATATGAAAAAAGTTGCTAGAATTGTTCTTTTTCTTCCCTATTTTCCCCCTCTGTTCTTTGTTTTTAATAACCTCTATTACTCTCTTAAAATTCGTTAATCTATGGTCTACTCTTGTTATGCCCTCGCTATATTGTCATGAATTCATTCCCTTTTGGTCATGGCACTATTATTATTTCAATGAAAATTGGGTTCGTAATGAATTAGTTTGTAATCCCTGCTAAGATGAATTATACTTTTTATTTCTATCAAGTAAATATTTATTGAATATCCAAATGTACAAGTTACTACTTTAAGCCAAAGGAACAGCAATAGTTAAAGACTTGGAACTAGAAATCTCAGGACTTCCTGAGTAAGCACATATTGTCCACTTTGTAAGAGAATAGTGTGAAATAAAGCTCAAAGGGTAGTCACATTATTTTTCTTGTGAGTTATTTAAATTGTTAACTAAGAGTGCTATGGATACATCCTGCCAGGAGCCAGGAAAGAGAAGTAACTAATCTTGCATGAATGAGAAAATAACTATAGAGAAAGTAAAGAGGAGGAGGAGCTGAGAGAAGAGGAGAAAGAAGAATGAAAGACGATAACCTGATGTAGTCTACTTTGAGTTTGACATGCAGTTGAACATTCAGGTAGAATACAGACAGAATATCCAGAAGGCAGTTAAACATCTAGGCCCAGAAATTGGGAAATGATTAGAAATAGTGATTTTCTAGCCATCATTTCTTTCTCCATGAAACATTTCCTGGATGCCTCCTATGTGCCAGAAACTATGTTATAGACTGTGCCCCCCAAAAAAAATTTCATGTCCTTCTTGT